>NC_031768.1:67191739-67202099 GCF_001522545.3 Parus major | reverse complement strand
TCTTTCTCTCTTTCTCTCTTTCTCTCTCTCTCTCTTTCTCTCTTTCTCTCTTTCTTTCTTTCTTTTCTCCCTCTGGTCCCCAGCTTGTTTGGGTTTTTTTTTTTCTTTTTGTGTAGTGAACCTACCATTCTAACAGATTTAGCAGGGAGACTGAAGAGACTTCAGTCACCCAGCCCAGCTCATCTGGTGCGCCCTTGACACAGACACAGCCATCTTGTTTAAACCAAGGCTACCTGTGAAGCAGAAAATGCCCAGAGCACCTCACATTTATTCTCCTGTTTGCCATTTTTGCCCTCACATATGAGGGAATTTTACTACATTTTGTTCCCACAGAGAAGACAGAAGTGCCATTTGTTGACAGGGTCAATGCAGAGAAGCACCCCAGGTCTCGTGTGTGTCAGTCCTCCCATCGATGCCTGCTGCAAGGAATTCTCTGAAAGAACAAAATGTGGTATCTTCCTGCTTGCCAGTGCTCAGCCACCTTGGGCTCTTAGCAGCACCTTGGTAAATCTGCCTCCTGTGTTTAGAATAACCCATCCCTTACCTGAGGTTAAGGTGATGCTGAATGCAGTTAGGAGATTTCATCCAAGTGATACCGTGAAGGAAGAATTATTGACCCATGGTGAGCACACTCAAAGCTGAAGAGCGTTACAGGAAGAGGCAGAACTCAGTGCTATACAAACCCAGAAAAAAGAGGAGTTTTGCAGGCTGTTAAAGACCAATACACAGTTGTTATTTTGTCTTTAATTAATTCCTTTGCACCCAGTAAGTGTGAACACCAAAGTGGTATAATTTCTCTTCAGAACTGGAAGAAAAATTCTCCATAGCCAGTATTATTTTAACATAATTTTCCCAGGAAATGAGACTGTTTTTCTTTCTGCTATGACTGTGTTCAGCTCAGTGCACTGAGTGCCTGTCTTCATTCATGAGTGCCAAAAGGACTATACAGCCCCCTGGCCATTCTGCTCAGACTTGAGCCTGCATCAGCCTGGCTTATCCTGGTACCGCAGCAGCAGCTTTGGGTACTCAAAGGCACATGAAATTCCTGTCTTCAATTGTCTTCTCCCTGTGGATATCACTGTATTTGGCCATAGGCTATAAGGCTGCAAGTTACTGTCTAGTGCAACGTGCTGCAGAGTGAGAGCCCTGTGGCCAGCTGGAGGCTTGGCTGCACAATCTGGGGAAGAGTGAAGTGATTGAGATGGGACCTCACTGGAAGGAGACATGGCAGTGTCCTTGGGAAAGGGTGAATGGCACACTTGGACTTTGTGGGGCTGCATGGTCATGGAAAGCAGGGAACAGAAAGGATATCTGTGTTAGGGGCAGGGGGAGCTCTTTTTGCAGTGAAAAGGGAAGGAGACCCAGGCATATTGTGTGAGATCAGTTTCTCTGTTGCTGTAATAAGACCTCTTAAGGGCTAACTAGAAAAAAAAAAAGCGCAACATCCTAGGGACCGATTTGTTAAATTTCTAAAAAAGTAAAACCACTTTTCTTCATGTCTTGGAGTGCATGGCCTTCCTTGACATTTATAAACCAAAATGTTACTGTATAGATAAATATGGATCTTAACTCCAAATCATGCTTGAATATTTAAAAAAATTTACACAAGCTCAAGTATTCAAGCACTGATGGAATCTCAGTTGTATTTAATCATATCCACTGAAATCCCTATTTTGTGATGATTTCATTTTGACTCTCAGCAAAATTTCTTTCAAAACCAGGCCCCAGTAATGGTTTATCATTGGTCAAGGTTTCTAAGTGTGGTCACCCATAAAAATTTATTCTCTCCACTTTCAGATTTCTATATACTGTATATATATATATACAGTGTCTATATCCTTGTTGTTTTGGCTCATCCCATAAAATGCCTTCTCAGCTGATTTTCAAGGCCTGGGCAGATTTTCCTGCACCTGCCTATTGCTCAGGGGTATTTCATCTCCTTCTTCCAGAGTACTGCTCTGTGCTGCACTCCTGGCAAAGATGATGAAAATACACAGAGACTGAGAATTTTAATCAGGTAAATTCTGGGGGCTTTCGGCAAAACCCTGCATGATCTCCTGCAAATTACTTTGTGCCTGGTGAGGTGGAATAGCTGTAGATGTCAAGTGGTACCAGAGTTTCATGTCTGTAAGTCCATGGAAAGTCCTGGATTGCAGTAACTTTGAAAATAAAGCCAGAAACACCTAGAGCTAGACAGATGAAACCAAATAATCTTTAGTGAAATGTGGGTCTCCGCTTTATTTAGCCTTATTTTTCTGGGCACTGGAATAATCTTTACCTTCGGAAAACTATACATTTGGTTGAAGTAAATTTTTATTTCTGTATGATAGATGAGTCCTCGGGACTTGTTTGGTACACCTATATATTCGTATACATATACATGAGGTGGGTTATTGCACAACTCCTGCAAAAAAATCTTTGCGCAACTCTTCTTCTATGAAACCCCCAGAGAGACACTTTCTAACACACATTTATTTTGGCTGACAAATGTATCTTAAATACTGCTCCCTATATCAGCTCTGGCAGCCCTTCTTATCTAGTTAATTTGAGGTTTGGGAATCGAGACAAACAACATACACAAATGAAAACCTCTGTGATATAAACAGCGTCAGTCACCAAGTCATAAAGCTTAATGTATTGCAACCCATTAGTGACAATTCTGGCTGTATCTGGCATAGCTAGAAAGGACTAGACTAGAATAATTTAAAAGGCTAAGGAAAGTCAAATTTACACTCAAGATTCAAAGCTGAGGTGAATTGTTTGCCTCCAAAGCCAAGGAAAAAAGGAAGACGAATGGGAGCTGCATGCTCAGCTGTGTGTGAGGCAGAACTGCCCATGGTCTTATCTCACATATTCACATTATCTCACACGATTCATTTAAGACTGTTTGCCATGGCCAGCGCTGTGACTGCCTCATGGCCTATGGCAAACTAAAATCAGGCTCACAGGATGATTTCCTTTGAGGAAGTGCTGGGGAAGGATCCACCACAAATGTAACAAGCTCAAATCTATCCCTGGGGCTCAGATTTGGGTTCAAAGGGAGAGGTACTGTCTGTTGAGTTCATCTCTTAGAGGCTGTGCAAGTTAAGCTTTTGCCTAAATGGACATTTCTGCGAATGCTGTATTTGTATAGCCACCTTCTGCCCTCACTGGGATAATGGGAATGGACACAGGGTCGGAATCCCTTGATGAAGCTCTCTAAAAATCTCCTTCATGCCCATGGGTGTCTTTGCAAGTGTATTAATGAAAACCTTGGAATTATTTTGAAACAACCCTTTTATCAAGTAACAGAGCACAGTGTACCTATGGCCTGGTAGCTTTGGAGTTCTTTTTAATTTTTCCTCTGAATGTTGTTCAAGCTCAATGTCATGCAGTCCCTTTTATGTTATGCTTTATGGGAAGAAAGTGGATCTCACAACAGTTCCTCGAGTTTCCTGCAAGTTTCAAGAAAAGCAAGGGATTTTTGGTGATTTTCACTGAAAAACTTTGCCCAGCTCTACAGAGTCCTGCAAAGTTAAATTATTGTTTAAGGCCCTGCTGGAAACTAAGTGATGCATTAGCAGCTCACAGCTCCCGCTCATTTCTGTCCATTCATCTTGTCCTAAGGGGGTAAATGATGTTTCATCAAAGGAAGTAATGGAGTTGCTGTTTGTATTTACATATAAAATTAATAATTTAAAACTAAGTGTACATTTACTTATATTTCTGTAGAAAAAGTTTTCCTGCCTCATTATGAAGATTTTGAAAAACTAAATTTCTTATTATACTTCTTTTTAATTCAGAATTAGAATTGACCAGTAAACTTTGATTAGAAAAGGTATTTTAAAGAAAAATAATTATTAGGAAACCCCCAGTGTTCTCCTGGGGAAATTTTTTGTTTCTCTTTTTTTCTATAGATTTGAAGTAATGTTCACAATGTTCTGTGAACTGCTGTGAATTGTGTTGAGTTTGCAGGGTTCAGGGAGTCTTGATTTCTTTTCCCTTTCAATAGGACAGGGTTTATAGAAAACAGTTTGTCCCATTGAGTGTGTTTGGAGGTCACAGCACCCTGAATTTGTTCCATCCTTTTGCTCACAAAGATCAATAAGGCAATCATCAACTCTGAGCTGAAAATTATCAAATGAACTTAGCAACAAGATCAATTAATTCTGCCAAAACCAGCTACTCTGATTCTGCAAATGCTGAAGTGGTTCATTCTGATATTGCTCAAAATTATACATCCCAAGGTTTGCCCTGCAATGGGATGAGAAACATGGGATTAAAGGCAGCATTTGCTGCAGTCCGGATCTTCTGGACTCAGCTCAGTTTGGTTCAGCAGAACAACCCATGGCAGAGTGTCTATGCAACATCCTCTCTCACCTTTGCAATGCAGACTGGAGTGAATCCAAACCTCTAAAGGTCACTGAGCTTTTCTCAGTGCTCAGTTATCAAAGAACATGGAACTTCTGTGGTTTCATGGTGAGAAACAATGCCTTGAGTCTGGCAGGGTGATAAACTCCTGTGCCTGGGGCCACTGGCACTGTACTTCAGCTTGTACACGGTCGTGCTAGAAATAGTCTCTCTCAAGACCCCTACAGGGATCAGCCCTTCTCCTGCTCACTTGAGTGACAGCTCAGTCTTCAATTTCCCTCAGAAAATGCAACAGAAATAGTCACTGCTTTTCAGTGAGCAATTACCCAAATAGCAGTGCCTTAGGCATGGAAAGCTGAAAAGATTTTTGCTCTTCTAAAACAGCACAAAAAGAGCTCCCCTTTGGAGCTCACATTGGGATCACAAAAGTGGCACTTCTAGAGCTTTGCCAAGTGCTTTTTTTTCAATCTTCTGCCTCTTGGTGGTGTGTGTCTGCTGTGTATTTTGCTCTGAATGCTGCTGAGAGCCACTCAGCTTGCTGCCTCTGCATTATCATTATATCTGCAGTGGAAACCCTGTGACTGAATGAATCGATATCACATATGGCCTGACTCTAGGGAGGTAGAATTAATTAGTACAAGTCATCACTGATAACGTGTTTTTCCATTGTTAGGCCAAAGCTGTCCAAAATTGTCATTGTCCATTGCCTGGACTCATGCCATGTGGTAAGAGTTTTATCAAGCACTCAGAAAAATTTGTTGATCCAAATATGAGCCAGTCTGTCTCTGAGTGAAAAAATTCCGAGGGTTGACCCAAGCAAGGAAGTAAGGGGGAGGACCTGAGTTTCAAGCTGCAAAGTAATAAAACCATTGGATGTACTTAGTGCCATTAGGTTAACAGGCTCTTAGGGTTACATCCACAGAGACTTCTACAAGGATGTGGTGCTTAGGGTTTGTGGCTCTGTTATTCTTTGTAAGTGGTCATTACTGCAGCAGCTGTCTCTAAATAATGCATGTCTGTCTGCATGTTTTATGGGCTTCTTTTGATGATGTGGATCTCTCTTAAAGCAGTTAATAGAGGTATGCACAACAGATTTTGACTCTGTTTCCCTCTGAGGAAAATCAAGGAAAAGACTCTAAAGCTCTCCAAGATCTGCAAAGCCAGTGTTTGTCTCCTTAAGGCAAAGTGAGCCCAGCAACGGAACACAGGCAGAGGCAGTCCTGATGAAGGTGTGCTGTCCTTCATCCAAATCAGAGCAATGCTGAACACTCTTCTCAGCCTGCTTATACCCCCACTGTTCTGGTACCAGCACCAGTGGCACTTGTGGGTTTTCATCAGGGCCCGGATGGGTAGAAATTGTTCAAAAAATCCCTGCTTGGAAACATCACCAAAAACAGGATTGTTTTAATTTGTTGGCTTCATCTTATGATAATATTACACCTTCACATTATAAAGGAATCAATGGATAGGACTCACTAAATTCTAACTTACTTGCTATAAGATCTTTCAAATTAACTAATGTTAATTAACTAATGTTGTTTTGTTTGATTCTTTGAGTAATTCTTGGCACATGCATAAAAGAATTGATTACTCTAAGTGGAGATGATGCCAGTCTTGTTTCTGCCTGAAGGCTTGGCAAAGCTTCAGGGCATCCCACACAGACCCACCCCATTCCTGGTGCCTCAGGAAGGATCCCCATGGGGCAGGAGGTGGTTTTCAGGGCAGAGATCAGACTCAGGGGACAGGCAGAAGGGTGAAAAGTGTGTCTTTAGTCCCAGTTGCTCTTGAGACACAGAGCAGTTTTGCCTTATGCCCTGGGCACTCAGACAGCAGCAACAACCAGGCCAGAGCCCAGGGAAGCCCTGTCCCTCCCAAGCCATCAGCAAAGCAGATGGATCTGACAGGGAAATGTTTCAAGAAAGAAGAGAAACCTTCAGAGGAGCACAGACTGATGTGCAAGGTGGGCACTGACTGCTGTGTGCACCCTCCCTTGGGAAGTGCACAAGGGTTTCTTGCCACATATGAGGCCTTCAAACAGTGCAGAGCAGCCCCAGTATGGGCTGGTGCTTGCTGGTGCATGCAGACACTGTGGGCCAGCGGGGCACGGCAAACCCAGGGCAAGCTGTACACCAGGATGGAAGTGGTCAGTACAAATGCCAGGTGCAAAGGTCTCTTTGAGAAGAGGGAGAACACCATCACACAGTCCCAAAGAAACTGAAGGCAGGTTGGAAAGGACCCTACCTGGAGTCCATCCATCAACCAGCTCTGGCATTCAGCTGCTGCACCTCTCTGCCTGTGTGCACTGTGCCCCTTTGCCAGAGGAGCAGTAAAATACGTACAGTAAAATTACTTGCAAGAGTCCCACGGGAGCTCATGTGCAGGAATTTCATTAGTGAGAAGCCAAAAAGTCCCCATTAAGGGCTGTAAATCAACTCAAGCAGCTTCCACAGCCAGGGACCCAAATGGCTGTACACTCAAATGCCCATGCCTGCAGCAATCTGTGCTGTGACTCCTCACCCCTGGGGTGGAGGGCAGACATCCTACCCACAGGGTGAGTGGGAGGAAGAAAAAAAACAGGAGAGCAATTGAATCAAAACCTTTTCTTCCAGAACTGGGCAGCAAAATGAGAAAACGAGTTTTCTGAATCATGTTAAAATATTATTCCTGGAAGTCCAGTGTCTTCTTAACATGTGAAGCAGAAGTAGCCTCTAGAATTTGTTTTTCTCTTTCAGAGAAGTCTAAAATTAGCTGCTAAATGATTTTCCTCTGCGCTGGCTAAAAGAAAACACATCCAGAGATTACTCACATTTGACTTAATTTGAATAATGCACTATCACTGACATGATTGCTAATTATCCTTGTACTCAGTTACTCAAATTAGCATCCTGTGAATTGATCAAAATGGATGAGCTGTGTCAGGGAAAATATGATTATTTGCCTGAACCTGCAGTCTTACACAGATAACAGCATATAGCAGGGGTTCAGTCTTTGACAAGGAGAATGACCTTTGAGCATGCTGCTGGTTCACAGTATTTAGCACTTTTCCTACCTTGGAGTGAAGAGAATGAGGCTGGCTGCCCTCTTTTCCCAGCAGATGGCAAAGGGACTGATGGTCCCCTTTTTCACAGGATCTGACTAGGAAAAATGAGATGGACACACTCAGTTGCTCCAGCCCGTGTGTTCTTCACCTTTTTCCTCATGTCTTAATTTCATTATTACATTTCTTCATGAAAAACCATCACAGAGAAAGAAAAGAAGTTGAGTGACACAGCCAGAAACATTAGGAAAAGAGCCTATTTTCCCTTTGTCTGAGGAAAAGGGCAGTTTCCTCAGCAACAAGAAGTACAGAAATGTGCTTAGACGTGGGAAATGGAAAAATGGAAAAATCTACAGATGCTAAAGGGTTCAATCTGCAGCCTTAGAAAGAGCTTGGGTTAATGTAATGATGAAGGTACACAGACATTGGATAGAGAAATTATAAACTTACGTTTCTGTAGTTATGAGTAAGAATATGTTTTGAGTAAGAAATTATATTAGGTAAAATAGTGTGGGGTTTGAACTGTAATAATGTGATTTATAAAGTAGGTTAGAGATCTAGAAGCTGTAATAGAAGTGTGTGTATGGGTATGTGACCTGTCAGCGTAGTGGCTAAGAGACAGAGGCAGTGCAGCAAAATTAAGCAAAGGTGATAGGTTAGTAAGTGAAAACAAGTTTTGTGTCAACTGTTTATTGGACCAAAATGTTATATATTGCTGTGCAAAGAAGAAACCCGTGACTACCTTGAGCTATGGCTGACTTGTTGCTCCTCAAATTCTCACGCCTTCAGACTGACATCTTATCTGGCTACTTGAGCAATAAATCATCTCAAAGCATGGTGGTCCCATTCCTCATTATTCATCTCGACACTGACACTAGTTAGGAGAAAAAAGAGGGTGAAGCAATGAGTGTAAAATTCACACTGGAACTAGCTAATATACGAGGTGAAGACACAGAGGGAGGTAATGTAAAAATTAAGCAGAACTTGCTTGTTCTGAGTTGGAAGTGAATAGTGAGATGGAGAAGGGGCAGAGGCAGGGAGGCAGGAGTGAAGACTGTGTAATTTTGGGGTCCTTGGAGAAGCTGGAGCACCTCATGCAATCCAGCAGCTCTGTTTCCACTGTGCCCAGTTTACTTGGTGGGAAGAGCTGTGGGACATCATTTGCTGTTTTTCTTTTGTTTCCCCCCTATCCTAAATGTATGAGATTACTTAATGAAGAGCTCTTTCAACAGGTATGAGACCTACATGGCTTTGACCATAAGAATACAGTCTCACAAGAGATTTATCCATAGAAAGTGAAATCATGAATCACTGCTTAAAAGCAAGAATTTGAACATAAGAAAGCTTCTATTTCCTATTTCCTGCAAGAAAGAGCAGGACAATGACTAGGTTAAGTCTTGCCAACTCCAATGGTCCCATGACAAAGCATCACTTGCAGCTTTCAAGATGTCAATGGAGCTGCACATAGATGCTCAGTGCCTTTGAAGACCATACCTTTAACAATACCAGATCAAAAATGTTCGTACAAGTCTGTCTAATTGGTTCTTCACTGAGTTTTTCTTTAGTTTTTATTTAATCTGCTGTAAGTGACAACTTGGCCTGGGGTTCTTCAGCTAGAGTTCAGATAAAGATTAATGTTTGATGTGAAGTAGGACTGAAATTAGCTCAGTTTCACAGAGTATCTTGGCTATGTACTAATCAAAAGAATTAACACTTACTCCTAATTAGCCAAAGGGGAAATGTCACTGAACATGTCATGTCACTGAACTACTTTTAAGTAGTTTCAGTAAAAACACTTCCAGCAGTTATGCTATAAAGGCATGCTGCCAGGTAAAATAGACTCAAGAGTTATAAAAGGCATCCTATAGATCCAAGTCTTAGAAATCGTAAGTTACAACCTTTTCTGCACACCCTTTCATCACCTGCATTTGACTTTCTTTTGCCAAAATTACTGTAAAGAATTCTTTTACTTCAGAAAATTAATATATGAGCAAAATTCTAGAATGGTTTGATTATGTTCACCAACTATTTCTGGCTTTGCATAAATAAGTGATTATATACAACCTCCAACAACATTTCCCTCCCTCCATTTTCACCTTTTTCCTTTTAAAATCACTAATTGTCCTTTGCAATATTTCCTGGTATAGATCTTAAAATATATTACAGGCACAAAATGTGCTATCCCCCAGAACCCTTCTACACCCCGACATATTCCATTAGTGAGAGGAGAAGCCGACGCACGCTCTGATGATGGATGCATCTCCTGTATTGTGTAAACAGTCAGGGAACTTGGCATACAGCATTACTAAGGGATCATTTATAATCTGTTCATTTTTTTGGCTAATCCAATATAATTTGCTGATCCTGTTGAGGTGTGTAAAGCCTTTTGCCTGAGTTACCTTTAACATGAGCCTGAGTTATTCTTTGTTGTGTGACCTGAGCACAACAATTCCATTTAAGCCCAAGAGTGGCATATTCCAGTGTCAAGGGTGACTCCTCATTTCTACATATAAATCTAAACATACATAAACATGAGCTCAGATCTTAAGAATTACTTTAAGCCCCCAAATAAAATCATTGCCATTTACCTTTTGTAATTAATGTCCATTACTCTTCTTAAGTAAAAGAGTCAATTAAATTAATTCTATTAATGGTACTATGTTTGTAACCCAATGTAATAAATAAAATACACTTTCAGGGAATTACATCAGTGCTTTTTCCCATTAGCTTTTTTTATTCTCTAGAAAGAATCTTTTTCCTCAGCTGGTCTAAAACTGCCACTCTTTCCGCATTCTTGTCTGCTTTGGTGCTACCATTGCAACCACCCCAGGGGAGCCATGGAAGAGCTTGGTGGTGATGCACACAATCACCACACTTCTCCCCAGGCCCTCAGCATCTGTACTTCCAGTTTAATCTTTGCCTTTCATGCTTTGCTGCTTCTCACTGGGTTTCCAGACACAAAGAGGCTAGGCT
>NC_031768.1:67132562-67191519 GCF_001522545.3 Parus major | reverse complement strand
AAAGCAAAGCAATTGAGCACTCACAAAAAAAACCACACCCCTTCAGTACTATACGTCATAGCTTTAATTGAATCTCTCATTTCAGCCGGGTCTTTCAACAGCTTTGTGGACTCAGTGAGCTGATGAAAACTGGAGCTGGAAAAGAGATTAGTGTGGCTGCTGGCCAGGACAGCTCTCCCACACGATAATGTGTCGCATCACTGTGTTTGTTAAGATAGGATTAATCCAAACAACAACATCCTGCTTTGTATGAGTGTGGCTATTGTGTAAAAAAGGCACATGACAACATTCAACTGCAAGGTAGTGTTTGCATCTTGTATAATTCTGAGTTCTGGAGCAAATCCCAGCTTATATGAGTAAGGTAAAGCTAATACTACATCTATATTAGCTCAGCAGGTAAAACTGCAAAAATCAAACCAGTTTTCAGGTATGCTAATTGTCAAAACCATGAAGTGACAGGAAGGGACACTTCAGAACCTAAAACAGGATTTTCTAAAACAGCACTTTTCTGTGCTTAAAATCTTCTTAGTCTTCCAATTCTACCCGATGCTCTCCTGAAGAACAGTTATCCTTACCTACAATAATTTGGTTCCCTTACACTACTGGGAAGTGAGGTCTACAGCAGTACTGTGTATTGTCAATTCATTTGTGCCTCATCCTACCATCCTTTGGTCTTTGGAGCCTACTGTCCTGGAGCAGGAGGGGCATGGCTACAAGAAGTGGCACCATCATCCACAGCCTGGAGCAGATTCCTCCTCAGGATTGTGGATCAGTGTCTTGTCCCTTAAACCTGCTTCATGGCATCATTGAAAGATTATGGATCCAAATAAGGTTAAAACAAAAACCACCAACATTTATTTATTTCCTCAAGCACAGACCAGTTTTTGAAATTAAATACACTTATTACTGTAGTTGTGAACCTGACATCTAGAAACGTTTACAAGGGCACGTAGTGATAAGAAGTGGGGGTGGCTTTAAACTGCAAGAGAGCAGATTTAAATTAGATGGTGGGAAGAAACCATCGCTATGAGAGTGGTGAAGTCTTGGTTCAGGTTGCCTAGAGAAATTGTGGATTCCCCCATCCCTGTAAGTGTTCAAGGCCAGGCTGCTTTAAGCAATCTGGTCTAATGGAAGTTGTCCCTGTCCATGGCAGGGGCATTGGAAGCAGATGATCTGTAAGGTTCTTTCCAACCCAAAGCGTTCTGATTCTATCAGTAACACTTATGGAGCTGAAAGAGTCTGCTCCACAGAGTGGCTACTTTGGCTCCTGGGTGCCCAGGTGGGACAAGGCACTATTTTCACTTTGTGACAGTCCAGGATTTCCTATAAACCTTGCCTCACTACAGAGCAACCCATAAATTTCTTCTTTCTTTTGCATGATCAAAAGCCCCCTCATTTTATTGAAATCCCCACTGAAAGACCTGATTTAACTCCATTTTTAATGTTTTTTACTTTATACTCATACTTTCTGAATTCCAAAGAGCACTTTTTGTTCTTTGCAGGCTCACTTCATATTCTATTCCCTTTGAGGTGAGTATTCACTGCAGTTTAGTATTCACCTATAGTCAACAGCTGCAGCTCTGATCTTACAAGCATTTATCACCTCCTTGAGATGCAGGTTCCAAATGTTATCTGTATTTTTGACCTGAACAAATGTCAAGTTCTGTCCACATTCAAGACCTTGATCCCTCTGCGCGCATGGCTGAACTAAGGAGGTCCTTTCATTTCTCAGTACATTGTCTGAGATCGAGTCTTGAAGAATGAGAGGCATTTACAATGTCAGGTTACTAAATTATGGACATGAAAAAGCTCAGTATTCAGTCTGCCTCTGAATGAGTAGCAAAGAAGAAAGGTAGGAAAGAACTGGGGTCGCAGGAGTCATTCTTTGTCTCTTTTCTGCTTGATTTCCATTTATTTGGTTATTTCACCTAGAGCACAATTTAACAACAGAGGGGAGTGAGGGAATGTCAGGAGTATATCCATGCTGATCAAGTAGATCATCAAAACTTCTTAACACAATAGTTTCCCTGGGTAACAGCATAGACATGACTGACTAGGCCTCCCAGGACAGCTGAAAACTGTGACTCAGGAGATCTATAGTTGAGGCTGCTACAGGGGAAGATCTCCAGGACTTTATGAATGAGCTGAAAAAGTTTCTCATCTTCCACCCACAGTAAGGCAGGATGAGGGACTCTACTCTTCTTGGAAGAATGGCTTCCCCACTGCCTTCAGTGCTGTTGCTCTCCTGCCATCCTCTTGTTCTGCTGGTTGCCTCCTTCAGTGACCTTTGGAGGTTCATCCCTCTTTGAAGGCTGGCAGCCACTTCTGTTGGCACAGCTGCTCCCAGGAACCTCATTAGGAACACAGCTTCCATGACCATGTCTGTCATTACTTTCTGCCATAGTCAAATGCGTTTTCCAGGTGCTTGTTGAAAATAAGGCTCTGGTCCTCCTTTCAGGCACCAGTCTCAGCAGTTCAGTGCTCAGCTCAGGCTTTTCTCAGCCCTCTCTCAGATGCTTCAGGTAAGAACCCAGTCTTGACTTTTGCTCAGGTAGAAACTGGGTGTGTGTTGGGGTGACACTGGTGGTTCAGATCTTTCCCCAGGACTGAGATTGATGAGAGAGAACCTGTTTTTGTGTTTGGGCTCAGTTATTTATTTTTCCTTATCTATTTTACATATTTACAGACTACAAGGAGCTATGCACACTAGGATAATAAGGTGCAAAATGGAGTGACGGAGAATCTCTTCAAGGTTTTTTAAGTGTCAAGCCATCCAATAATGAATTGCCAAGTAACTTATCTTCACTTACGCCATACAGGTGTCAATAACCTCTACCTGTACAATACCTGTACAATAACTGTTTCCTGTAATGCAGATTCTTTCATCCAATCACCTTAATACTACCCAATAACCCTAGAAGAAAAAGAAGAAGAAGAAGAAGAAAGAGAAGGAGAAAGATACAACACCCTAAATCCTCCATGTTGTCTCTTACTCACTAATACAGCTTAAACCCTAAACTCTTTCTCACCCAGTGACTTAATATAGTTCTATCTAACTTACACACTCACATTCTCAGTTTCTCTACTTAGATTTAGAAGCTTTCTCCATGGTTTCTGATTAAACTCAGTGTTTTCTTCAGTGTCTGAGCCTGTCAGTATAGATAAGGGAATATTATCTGTGTCTCTGACTCCAACAGGTGTGCACCTGCGGTGCTGTCCTGCAGAGCTCTTGCTCAGACCTTGACAAATTTGTTTTGCCATTTTCATAGCCACAAGGAATGTTGATGTTAAAAATAATTTCTAAGCACACCATTTCAACAATTCCAAGTCTTTCTGAACAGCTGCCTATTAGGTAATTTTGTCTATTACATCCAGTTTATTCAAACCTCATTAGGATTTGCCTTTATAGACACTGTAGCATTGTGAAAGTTAACACTGAGTGGCAGAGCTCAAGCTCTGTTCCTATGTGCATAAAAGGAGAAAATATGAAATTGAAATTACTCAGGCCTGTTGAAAAGGTGGAGAAATACCTGCAAAAACCTTGCTGATTTTAACATTTCCTGAACTACAGACTGAGCTTTCTAGTGCAGAACACACTAGTAACCCCAGAAAATAATAAAATAAACTATGCAGAACCATCTTCTTTGTAGAAGGCCATGTCAGGGTGTGATGTCAAATGACCCTGAAATAACATATGCAATATCCATTTTCCTCCTGAGCTGGGAACTCCTGGAGGGGAGAGGGGGGACTGTACAGGGGGACTGCTTGCTGGAGATTGATGAAATTGTTCCTTAATTGCTGAATTGAGAAAAACTACTCCAAACCATCCTGGGCAGAAAGAAAAAAAAAGAAAAAAAAAGAAAATTTTAGGCATGTATAAAGATACCTAAATATACAAAATGATGCTGTAAAAATTGATAAGTGAAGGCATCACAGTGCTGAGGTACTCTGTATTTATCAGAAAAAAATGGAAAGCCTCCTGCTACAACTGTGCAAAAGAAAGCTTTAATTTTTTTTTGTTATGTCCTTCCTGATGCCTATTAAGTCTTGAAAATCAGGCATTTATGGTGCTTCACAAGCTGGGGAGGAGCAGAGCAACTGGAACACTACACACACAGAAGAATTCTTGGCTGAAGAAGCACTAGAAAGAAACACAGATAAGACATCTTTTGTTTGGGTGAATATTTTCTTACAGGAGCAGATGTTTTTCTAGCTGTAGTTGCTAGAGATGTTCTTTATTACATGAACATGCCTAAAAATCTGCTAAGAATGTTAGCTGTCACCCTGTTCTGATTTGGGATGTGAAAGTGTAGCATGGGTTTAATTTTCATCTGAGCAAAATGGCTGGATAGCATTCTGCAGTAGTACAGCACATAAATTATTCAGCTGCTCAGAGAGCTCTATAAATAAAAATAGAAATTATTTAACACCACTTTTTAAATTGTAATTAGACCAGCTAGCCACTCTTAAAGTTCTTGGCTCTAATTTAATACATGTTTTTTCCTTGTTTCTCTCCTTTATCATCAATGATAAATGTAGGATCTTTCCTTCAGGAGCTGGTGTATTTGTTTTGACATTGATAAAACCAATCTCTTTTGTTAATTATTAATTAAATGAGCAGAATATGTCCTTCTGTCTTCTTTATTGCTGCAGCTTCCTCCAGCATTCACTGTGTCATAATAGAGGAAGAAAAATAATTCTGTGTCAGAAATGCAGATAATATGTATTTACCAAAGTCACCAGGTAGTCTGAGTTCTAAGTTTCTGTGCCTAAATTTTTAGACTCTTAGAGAGCCTAAGAGGCTAAAAGAGAGTGGGCACTATATTTAAATAAAATGCTGCTTCCCATCTGCTTTTGCAAGATATCAGCGTAAAGTTACCCCCCTGATTTACCAAATTGTTAAACACTGGCTGGTGTTAGCAAACACATTCACCAAAAGTGGTTCAAAAATGGCTATTGTCACCTGTAAGCCATATCCTCCACAGCTGAAAACAAAAAATTTGTATGAGCACTCCAGGCTGATTCACAGCAAAGTAACCATAAATTAACTTAAATCACCATCAGTGTTATAGGTCAGGGAGCATTGGCTTAAGGTGAGAATTGCCAAAATGTAAGATAAATTATAGCCTGCAATTAGCTTACATTTTTTTTAAGTTACATTGAATAGAAAGCTCTTTTTGATTCATAGCAATTAAAAGAGGAAAACAAAATATATAGGGTCACCAGTACAGGGAGATAGGGGCAGTTTGAAAACATTCTAGACATGGTCCCCATTTCTATCTTAAGATTTTTTCTTTTTTAGTGGAACACTTCTGGAGTATGATGATAAAGGCAGGGTGAATTGGTCAGAAGCAGGCTATGGAAATAGAAACATGAGGAAGGACTAAAATTCAGCTCCACGAGGAAGGACCTAAATCCAGTTTGTGCAAAGAACTGGTTTCAGAAAGCAAATCTCTTAAGCTGGGAGAGGTGATTGAGAAAGTGAGCAAGGCAGTTAAAAGTGCAGCTTAGTATTCCTGTTAAAATGGCTGTGGACATTATTTATTAGCACACATCCAGTCTGCATCGCTCTGCTGCTCTAAAGGTGACCCAGCTGTGTCTCTGCCTTTGCACAGGCTCAGCAAAAGGCTGCTGGGGCACAGGGTATCCCGAGTCCATGGGCTCCTTGTGGGCATCCTGCTGTTACCTCTGGGGATGCACTGGAGTGAAATGATAGGCCAGGAGCATATGGCAACTGTGGTGCCACAGAGCAGATTGAATTGGCCGCTAGAAATAAAACACAGTGGAAAAGAAATGAGGATAGCTGCTAAATCTACTGACTAGACTGAGCACAGGAAAACACCCCAACAAATGTCCTTTATGTGGTTAATAATGTCCCACTTGATAAGCTTTAGCAGTTTCATTGCAAAAATGTCAAATGTCAATTAATTTGTATAATGCACTCACGGAGTTACATCATGTATTGCCTGAGAAGCTGAGGTTCATCATGCTGCAGCCTGCAGCATGACCTCTTGGGGTTGTCATGGACCAGTATTGTGTTTTCAATTTATGACCACATGTCATAAACCAGAGAGACCAACATTACTCTAGCAATGCTTTGTTTAACTGACAATATTATGTCAGGTTGGAAAATAAGAATAACAGTATTTGACCATGAAGTATTAGTTACTAGAGCAAGATGCAGGACATATAAACCATTCCTGATCTCCTTTCTCTTTCTTTGTTCTGCTCAGTTTTTCATGCACAGCAAGCATGCCTGCAGCCCAGCCTCAGCTGTAATGGGACCTTCTGTGCTATTTGTAGCAGTAACTATTGATTTTAGGATCGGAGAAGATTGATCACTGCTGAGTCTGTGTGTGGGACTGAGGCACCAAAATCTAATTTAGGGACATTGCAGGCAACCTGTGATAGGATCCTTTAGTTATTAGTGAAAAGCAGTATTTTGTTTCTATATTTTAGATGATTGCTTTTATCTATCACAAAATTTGTTTTCATTAACTCTCAGAGGAGAGTTGTGTTTAGTCTCTTATGCTGGCTGATATACATGCCTATATATACATGTTATGTGTATGTATGCATACATACATATTTATATATGCATGTATTGCTTTTTTCCATTAACTCAAAGCAATTTAAAAGTGTGCTTTGTAGTTGGAACAAGAGATTGAAGGAATTCTTAGAGCAGTTTTCCTTTAAAACTTCCTTTATACATAAACTGTTTTTACTCTTTTTCAACATGCATTTCAATGACATTTTAAAAGACAGAATGTATCATTTAAAATTTTTTAATGACAAAATATCAATTTTTTACCTTATTCTTGATTTAGACAAGTTACATTCAAATATAAATTTCAAAATACTTTTTTCCACACAATTTAAAACTTTCTAATGCAAACCTAATACTTACAGAATAATCCACATGACCAAAATTAGGAAAATAATCAGGAAACATTAAACCATAGAACAGTTTAGGTTGGAAAAGACCTCTAAGATCTTCGAGTCCAGCCATTAACCCAGCTCTGCCAAGTCCACCACCAAACCATGTCCCCAGTACCACATCTACACAGCTTTTAAATACCTCCAGAGATGGTGACTCCACCTTCTCTGGACAGCCTGTCCCAATGCCTGCCCACCATTTCAGTGAAAAAACCTTTTCTAATATCCAGTAAAAACCTCCCCTGGCAGCATGTGAAAGCATTTCTGCTGAAGCAACATAAAGTAAACAGAAAAAAAATTTGGAACATAATATTTTGAATGCCTTCCCTTGTTTCAAAATACAGTGAGAACTTTTTTTTGTGTGCCATTAGTGTTAATTATCTGTATGTAATATATAATATCTTTATATATTATTTTAAGTATATTGTGATTAATGTACTATGAGCGTAAGATATTATTTGCCTCCAACTTTCTGAAGGTGGAAAGTTTCTTATTAAAACAAGTGCTAAGTCAAAATGAAAATATATTTTAATTATCTCCATGGAAATGTAGAAATTTTGGCTTGGAATCCAGACGTGGAAGAAAATCTGTTAAAATGACCAAGAAGAAAATTTTTGTGTACAAGTGGATACCTGATTTATTGTTAGCTCTAGTAAGCTTCTGCAAGATGGTGGGGTCTGAAAAAGTCTGTCTTTACTGGCTGTGCCACAGCAGAATGGCTGTGTAGGTAGTCTGAGCAGCACTAAGTGCCCTAATCCTTCCATTTTGGCTGTCACTTGCTGACACCCTTTGAGCACCCTCTTCTCCCACTTTTGTTCTTGGTGACAGTAGTTTCAAGTAGCAAAAACTCTACAAATGAACCTTGTACAAAGTACAGCAGGTATAATCCAATTCATTTTATTCTGTTATTCGTCAAGAAGTTTGTGCAAGACATTTTTGCATCAGAAATTTAGGCGATTCAGCCAGTGGATTAAACATCAAACTTAAACATTCATTCATGCACAAAGCCTTTAGGACCAGAATATTGAAAAGATCTTCTGAACATAAAAGTTCAATACACAATGGGCATGCCTTGCTACCTAACTACATGTATTTCTGAAGAGAAGAAAATTTCATGAGCGGTTCATGAAATTCTTTCACAAAGAAACTCTTCTTAGGGGGTCATGAGTAGAATTTGCTAAAGATAGCTACCTTTTCTAATGCATTTCTTTTGAGTTAGAAAGTCTCACTCTATACTAGAAAAAGGAATTGGTGTCAACTGAGATGAATAATATAAAACTTTGATCCCAGGTTCAAACGACAGCAGTAAAATCACAGTGAGCTTTTAGTGTTAGTGTCATGACAGCGAATCTTGTTTTTTTTCCAATAATACAGTAATTTCTTGCAAAGCAAGAAATTTTGTTAAAATGAAAGTAGTTGGCTGTATCCACTGTTCAACTCATTGCTTTTCAAAATTCTCTAGCTAAAGGGATTGTTATTTCTGGAGGCCAATGTTGGAGGAAACCATGGGAGTCTTCAGAACATTGTAGGCATTACTGACTGGCAGAAATCCTTCAAGCTATGAGATTCTTCCGCTGAAGAATTTTTAGATTAGATTCTCCAAACATTCTGTCAAAATCTTGCCATAAATACATCTGAGGAACAGAAGATATGAAGTGTAGAGCCAAGGAAAATGGCATTCTTTTTTAAAAAGCACTGGTTTAAAATTAATAGATCTATAAGGTTATCCATTGAATCTTGGAAGGTTTTCCTGTCTCTTCCTGAGAATGTCATATAATACACTTTTTAATAAAGGACTGAATTATTGCACCATGTTTTTTAAGGGCCGTAACACCTTGCTTCCAAGCAGCCATTGCAGATGAAAGAATAATTGTGCCAGTGGTACACTCTGTAATGATGATATGAGATCTGGAGGTGGAGGGGGGAAAAGTATGTCTTCTCAGAATTTTTATTAGGGAATAAGAAGATCACCTTTGAAGAGTCTACTTCTGGGAATCACCCCTGAAGAAGACTAAACACCAGGTGTGGGACAAGCAGTGTACATAAAACTCAAGAAGAACCCAATGTTCTTGTCCTTAAAATGACTTATTTTACCTATTCCTGAATTTAGAGGTGTCTAGAAATGAGCTATATGGTGAAGGGAATGGGTGTTTACTCATTCTTACTGTCAGATTGCTCTGATATATGAGTGCTCTTGGATAGAAAGTGATAAACACAGGCATTAATCAAAACCACTTAGAGTTGCATGAAGTCTGATGGAAGCAGGAATTACTGCTACTGCCACCTGTCACTTTTATTCTTTCAAACTGGGCATGTGTAGAAACAGCTGTCCAATTGAGATTTAAGTACCTATGGCAAAATGAAAACTGAGTGCAGTAAATAAAGTAACTTATTCTGTTTATTATTGAAGTAGCCAGCTGGAAAATTTGCTATAATAGTTTGAAATGGCTACAAATTGGTTTCAAATTATAGGAGTGGGGTGAAGGTAACTGAACTGCTGGTTTGGCTGGAGAAAAAAGTGAGTAACACATCTGGGTCAGTCCATGCTAGAGTCACCTACTCATGGACTGGCTTTCACAGGGGGATGCAGCTTAGCTTTAGCTTTGGTGGAAACAATTGGGAGTGGGTATTTTCTCATACCTGTAGCTCTAAATCTTGATCCTGCTGAGCCTGACCACCATTTTTACAGTAATGTTTCTAAACTTATATTTCTACTTTCACTGTGGATTTGCACAGTTTAGAGCCACTTGCCCTGGTGCCTTTGGGGGCCTGTCTATGTGCAGACTTGTGTTTGGTGTCTTGGGTTGCAACGCAAGCTGTAACCAGAAGTGTGTATTCTATCACCATCTGTTAAAACCAGGTGGGGCAGTGTTCTTTATCTCTTCCAGGACCCATCCTCCCTCCAGGGGGATAGCTTCTATTAACGGGCCATTGAGTCTCACTGCATAGCTGATAAAAATTACATCATCCCATTGGGAGATGCTCCACTCAGGAGGAGGAGCCAACCATTCCTACCTGGATATAATCTGAGACTTGGAACACCACAGGCAGTCTTTCTCCACTTTCTCCACCTCTCTGTTCCCAGAGGAAAACAGGGCCCATCTATACCACCACTGGTCCTCCAGAAGATAACTACACCCTTCTACAAGATCATTGCTTCAACAGAACCACATCTGTCACACCAGGAGGACTGCAGCCATCATTTAATCAGACTGCTACCAACACCCTGACCAACAGGGTGTCAGGTTGTATTCTGGCTCTGTCAGTGATGGTTTTCTTTTGTATTACTGCATTTTTATTTTAATTTTCCTAGTAATGAAGTGTTCTTCCTATTCCCATATCTTTGCCTGAGAGCCCATTGATTTCAAGATTATAATTCAGAGGGGGGTGTGGGGGTGATTTACATTTTTCCATTTCAAGGGAGGTTTCTGCCTTCCTTAGCAAACATCTGTCTATTCAAACCAAGACAAGTGGGCAGTTTATCTCCCCTTTCCCCAGCATGTTTAGGCTTTCAGGGACTTTGTGAAGAATGAGTACCTGGTGGTGGTTGAGTCTTATCAGCAACAAGAACCAGATCCAAGATGCAAGTCCTGCTGGTGGACCAAACTTCTTGGTGTCATCAACCTAATCTTTACTCAGCTTTCTTGCTCAGCCTACCTTTTCATTTCATGTCCTTCCTGTGGACAGTTTGAACTGATGTTCAAGTGACTCAAAAAGAGTTTTGCCATTAAATTTTGGTATAAGTGTACCCACAGAAAGTTAACATAAAAGGACTATAAACTTAGTAAAACCACATTTATTTAATAAAACCATTTCCTGAACAGATTCTGTGGTTTCATGCATTAAATATTTCTGAAGCTTGAAAGGAGATGTAATAGAAAGAGTAATATCAAAGACATTAACAGTCCCCTTAAAGAGAGTTTGAAAAATGTAATTGATGTTAATAATTGATATAATTATTTGCTTTGGAAAAAAAGGCTATTCATATTTTATTCCTTTTCTGAAAGACTATTATGTCATGTCATGATGTGATGAGGTTGAGGATCTAATTGATAATGATTTTATTCTGTTTGGTTACTGTTTCCTAGGCCCACTGTTTGATGGACATAAATATCTGCACTCAAGAAAGTGGTATTTGTAGCAGTACAGGAAGTGTGTGTGTGATAACAATTAAACTTTTTTTTTTATTTCATTATCTAATTTTTATCCCTCCATTTACCTATACTTTCTGACTTATTCCAATTATTTTTAAAGCTTTCACTGCTCACTTTCATTGCTGGTAAGAAGATGACGTGGCTGAGTGTTGCCAGGAGCAGCTGTGGAAGATTCAAAATACTCTAAGGATCACTGTAACCAGGAGCAGTAGGATCAGCTAGAAACAAGAAATAACGAGGCTTCCCTTAATACAAATTGATATTTCCACACTTATTTTCCTTTCCTTCTCCCTTTCTGCAAAAAAACCCCCAAAAAATCATATTATAATGCTATCAGATTACAGCAGCTCTGAAAATTATGTACATTGGAGAGCGAATTAAAATGTCAGATTTTCTATTTCTTATGTTCTGTATGATTCATTTTCAAGCAGGATTGAAAAGCAAGAAGTGGGAAAGTAATGCAATGAAAAATTAATCCAAGTTTTGCTTCCATTGCAATGTAATAATTACAATAAATAAAACAATAAAAGTGAGCTGGGAGCAGGAAAGATAGGAGCAACTGCTGTCTTTTGCCGAAAGAAACATTCCATAATCATGCATGTAGTTTTGCAGGTTGCACCTCCTTGACCCCACATGTCTGGATGGCAGGTACAGCTGAAACCTGGGCCTTCCTTTGCTCCCTGAGACCTACTCCTCTGAAGGGAGTCCACAGGGGATTTACACCTAGGAGAGACATTGCATCCAAGGAGTTCAGCTTTCCTAGGACACAGATCTCCCCAGCATGTCCACAGTCCATTACGTATGGAGCTACAGTTCTTGTTCTAGAGCCTTAAGTTTGTCAAAACAGGCTTAGAAGGAGTCAGAATTATTTTTGTTTTAATTTGTGACCTGATGAAAGGCTAAATGCTATAATCCTAAAGGCCCAGTGAGAATGAGAGGATGACTGACAGGTGGAAACTCCCACAACCCGCTCAGGTCACTGCTGGCCATAGCTGGGAAGGCAGAGCTGCAGGAATGCCCAGAGTCAACTGGAAGTGACAGAAAGCCCCTGGATCCTGAGGTTCACTGGATCCTGCAGCCCCTAACAAAATTGAAAACTCAGAATCCATGTATATTTATGAATGTTTAGTATGCATTACAATTTTTCTTCAATTTGACATTAAAGTAACAAACATAAATTCAAAAATGCGCTGCAATCAAAGGCAGTGTCAGAGGACAACTTATTTCATTTGAGCCCATGATATGTCATTCTGCAGCAGTTCCTATGCTAAAACTATGTTTAAGTATACCATACTGTGATTGGTTTTTAAATTGTAATTAATTACTCTTTTGAACATAACACCTTGCTGTCTCTCTAGTTATAATTTCATTTTGGAGTCTGCAAAAGAAGTAAAATAAATTTTTCATTATGGTTTCATGTAGATTTCAACATGAAAGTTGGAAGTTGACTAAATGGCTATATATATAAAATAATATATTCTGTTAGTATCTCACTTTCAGAAATGAATGCTTTACAGTCCCCAGGAACACCAAAAACATTTTCCTGTAATTTTTAAAGCCACTTTAATGTGAAAAGTCTTTCTAAATCTGAAGCGTATTCAGCTGCCTGATGTGCCAGATAGAGACAAGAATTAATCTTTTGTTCTTGATTTTTTTGAGATAAACTGCATGAATTCACAGAGGTAGCAGACATACTCTGCACACAAAACCAGGGCAATGAGTTTATGAAATGGTTGCTGTTCTCCCTCCTGATAATTTACTGTTATTATCTCTATTTGCCAGGATATTTTTGCCATTTTGAGATAAATCTTGCTTTTGGTTTTCTGACAGGCATGAAACCTGCCTTTTACTATCTTAATTTCTAAGGCTTTCAATAGCTTTTCAACACTTTCAGACTGTATCATCTGAAATTTTCGCTTATATGAGGAGAACAGCTATTTGCATCATACCTCTGTCTTGTAATTACCTTATCACTCAAGAATGTGATTGCTCTGATTTTGGTGTATGTGTGAATACTATTAATATTTTTGAGACTTAGTGTATTCCAGGGTTCTGTCAGCAGACAAAACTCACTGTTTTCCCTTGTTTTAACATTTGTGAAATCACAAACTTTGTTAAAGATAGCAAAATCCCCTGCTGTTAGGATATCAAGTAGTATATGAAAGAGATATATGAAATACAGATATATGTTGCAAACAACTGTGTGCTCAAAAAATACAATTTTTTTGCAAGTGTCTGAACAAACAATGAGAACAATATTTCATTCTAATATGCTCCAAGCTTCCAACTGTGTTCAGCTCCAGAAACCTCCTTCAGCTGATGTAGTTTCAGTATAGTTAGGAAACCAGTAGTTTACCCTTCCATTAAATGATTATCTCTTTGAACCCATATGAATAGTTGCTATCTTCAGTAAGCTGAAGCAAGGAACCCAGAGGTTTACCACATTTTCAGTTAAGAACTCCATACACGGCTTTTCCAGCTGCTGTCACCCAGAGAAGCAAAAGTGGAGCATCATATGCAATTTCTGAACTGCCCACTCCACTGGTAATTGCACACTAAAAATCATGCAGTTCCTGAAAGTCCTTGCAATTTTTCTGTTTCACCAAAACTTTAAGAAATCTGAGACCTTTACAAACAGTTTACTATTTCTTTTTTAACAATGATTTATCTTCTAATGCTTTGGAAGGAATCCTGTCACCAGCTTTGCCTCTCAGATAAGGGAATGCATAAAATGCAACTTGATTTGAAAAAGAAAAAATAGATAAAACATCCAGACCAAGCAAGTTTCCATTTTGGTTTGTAATTTTTTTTAAAATTCTGTTTTTGCAGCAGCCTTTAGTTTGATGTGACATGCAGAATTTTTGCTAAATCTGAGTTTGCTTTACCAATCATAGAAACACTGCAGTATTTCTGCCTTAAAATTCATCCTTCACACAATCTGTTTCTTCTGTGCTTTTTTTTTTCACAGTGCAAATTCCCAACATGTTGCTCCTGTCTTTTTTGCATTTAAACCTTAAACCTTTTGATTGGTTCAGTGGTCTGTAAAAGAGAGAAGGAAAGGAAAAGGAGAAGGAAAGGAAAAGGAAAAGGAAAAGGGAAGGGAGTTGGTTCCAGTCTCATGTCTGGTCCAGGTCCATCAGATGGTGGGGACACCCTCTGAGTTGAGATGGTTATACTGGTCCCCATGGATGTTAATTTTGTCATTTCCAAACTTTTTAGAAAGGGGTCTGAGGGTCTCTGGTGGTTTTGACAAACCTCATCTCCGTGAGAGACTCAAGTACAATGCTGTTCCAGAACTGTAGTTTGTTTAGGTAGGTACCCAGGGTAAGGAAGATGGCTCCAGAAAAGTGCTATCTTGCTTCCAAAAGACCCTCTTTTCTAATTGCACCCAGTCATCCTATTGGCATTGTAACATCCTTTTGCTCTTCTGCCAAGCATTCAACACATTAGCTTTTACAGGTTTTCAGTCTCTCACAACAAGTTTGTAAAAACACCAAGACTCTTCAGAAAATAAATGTTTACTGAAAGAATAAAAAGAAAAACTATATATGCTTGTGACCACATGTCAAATTTGTTTGTCAGGACCAGTCCTCTGTTTCCATGAAAGTCCTGTCCTAGACTGTCCAAAAGGCTAGAGACCTTACATCTTCTAAACTCCTGGTCATATTGTCAAAATTTGGACAAACCAGAAATCTGACTTGTCTGGACACCTGGAAGCCTCATGTTCCTTAGCTAGTCAGTGTCAGCCCCATGCAACCACATGTGGAAGACATGGTTGGAAATCCTAGCTTGGCTCATTTATTTATTTATTGCCACTCTGTAGAAGACGCAATATGACTAAAATGAACAAAGAATTAAAAAATTATTGTTGTCTCCCAGAAAACATTGCAAACATAGTTAAAAGAACTATAAGTTGCTATTTTCAGAAGGAGCTATTGTACCACCTCGGCTTTTCCAAATATTTTCTTTTATGATTTTTTGGGAAAAGTTGCTGAGGATTAGTCACAAGTTGGGATATGATTGCAAAAACATTTGGAAACTACTGGTAAGCTACAGAATTGGGGAGTTTTTCCCTGGCCATCTCTGATGCCTGTGTAATTTCAGTGTGAAGTGTATTATCATGTATGAAATGGCATCTAGGTCAGCCACAGCCCATTTATTTGGGTAGTAATGCTAAGCTTGGAGAATATCTAGAAAGAGGTTTCCTTTACATCTTCCCAGCAGCTTGCAACTTTCTAATCTGGGATACCCCAAAGCTATAGAAGGGCCTTTGTGGAATAACAGACAAAAAGACAGTAGATACTTGGTAAAACAGAAAAGCAAGGAGCAGCAATGAGGGTGAAGTACACAAGACACTGATTCAAAACGTGCAGGGTGACTGGCTCTAAGTGGGACAGGCATGTGTAACCAGCAGGGCTGCTGAGAGATCCTTCTGGCTAATGAAACAGTTACCTCCCTTCTCAGCTAGTGGCACCTGCTCTCTACTACCCCTCAATTACTACTACTCCACTCAGAAGAACTAACTAAGCTTACTCAACAGCACTTGCTGTCAGCATCCCACAATGATGGGACTCCAGACAGCTTCAGGGAGCTCCGTTTTCCCTGTTCCTAAGACATGCAACAGACAGTGACCAAGACATGGTGTAATGGATTCACATTTCTAAAGTAACAGGAACATTAAAATGATTAAATGGCTGGAAAAGTACCTAACTGGTTGCAAAAAGTATCAATTTGATATCAGTAGTTCTTGAACATGTGTTTTAAATTAGGTGCTTTTGAGACTGAAGTGCCTTTGAGTCACAGTACAAGTTAAACAGCCTTTAAAGAAACATGTAAAAGGCTTAGAAATCAGTGTTTAACTGTAAAAAAATTCATTTGATTTAGATGTTGACTAGAACCAAAACTTCAAAATCAAAATTTGCATATCTTTAAACTTAATCCCTTTTTATTTGGATTTCAGTGCCTTCTGACTATTTTTATAATTTAAAAGCCTGCCCTCAAAAAAGTTGTGTTGGCTAAATTGCAGTGAGGTATTTATTTTTAATAGATCTCAAGATGATTAAAATAATACTGTTTTAAAGTATAATCTAGTACTGCTAAGGAGATTTCAATTGTGCCTGTCTGTATTTTGGGTATGCAACTTTGAATGCAAAAACTGCCATAACACCATGTCATGCTGTAATATGAAATAACATCAAGGAGCTAGTAAAGGTTTTACAGAAGAGACTTTTCTTTAGGAAAGTGGGAGCTCACTGAAATTTTCCATCAGAAAAAATAGTCTTTCTGTAGATATTTCTGTCCAGAAAATCCAGGTGACCTTCTGCATGTGTAAATTTTCATGCCTGCCTCAAGTATTTCAATTTCTGCATTGATTCAGCTTTCCATTACATACCCATTAAATAATTATAATAAATATATAAATATATAATTACTTATATAAATAATGAATTATAAATTTTCATCCCACTTGGCATATGCACCATTTCTCACGAAGTTTAACCATATAGGAAATATATATTAATCTGTTCTATTCCATTACTTAGTTTATTTGGGGTAGGAATAGAGTCTGGCACAGATGCTAAATTTCTTAGAGGGTTCAGTTCCATTAATTTTAATTCCTAAACTATCTATTAGATTAGATTGCGAAATTCATTCTGAGATTCATTCACTCTCAAAAAAGTATTAATAATGTAAGTGGAGGTTATTTTGTATTTCTGATACACAAAAGAAACAATTAATCTCTGTTTTAAACAAAAAATCATTATACTGTTATAAATTTCTATTACCTTTCAATGCATTCATGGTTTTACTCTCACAATTACCTGAGGCTGATTGTAAATAGCCAAGATTTACTCTCAGAAGAACTGAAAAGTCCAGCTCCCTCTGCCAGACAAGTCACAGCCATCTTCCTTTGGACTTCATAATTTACACATAGGAAATCTCACTTTATTATGTCTTCTTTTTTTCAGTTTTTACTCTCACTTGCACTTTGTAGTCACATTGTCTAAAAAAACCACAGGAATTCTGCAATCCCCACAAATTTGGGTGTAGGATTGCTACTTGCCACCACTTCTTCCTCTTCACTGCAAGGCACTGTGACAGGCATACATCTTTAGAAGGAAGACTGTTTAATTTTTTTCTGAAGCTCAGACCAAGAATAAAACATTACATAGAATCATAAGATGACTTGGGTTGAAAGAACCTTAAGGGTTATCTAGTTCCGACACCCCTCTAAAGGGCAGCAACATCTTCCAGTAGACCTGGTTGCTCAAAGCTCCATCCAATCTGGCCTTGAACCCTTCTATGGATGGGGCATCCAGAGCTTCTCTGGGCAACCTGTTCCAGTGCCTCACCACCCTGACAATAAAGTATTTCTTCCTAATATCTAATCTAAACCTGCCCTCTTTCAGTTTACAGCTATTCCCCTTTGTCCTATCACAACTCACCCTTAAAGAAAGGTCCTCTCCAGCTCTCTTGGAGGTCCCCTCTCCCCTGATGTGGTAAATCTTCCTTTTTCAGCCTGCAAGGCAGTGAGGTAGTTCTGAAAGGGCGTGTCGGGCTTTGGGGGAACCCTCTACTTCTTAGAGATTCTCATGTTGCAATCTTCCATTCTTCTGTGTTACCAGTCCTCTCCCTCCCTTCTGTGTGTGCTGCTGGGGGAATTTTAGGCTGTCTGACC
The DNA here is from genome assembly GCF_001522545.3 of Parus major. Taxonomy (NCBI): domain Eukaryota; kingdom Metazoa; phylum Chordata; class Aves; order Passeriformes; family Paridae; genus Parus; species Parus major. The sequence continues at coordinate 67,173,750 of NC_031768.1, read as the reverse complement.
AAGGCTGTGCTTGGGCCCAGCTGTCCAACTCCTTCTCAGTCTCCCTGGCATTATGCAGCCTTCTCACCACGTCCTGCAGCCCAGCCACCTGCAGCAGGAGGTCCTCCACTGGGCACACCTTTCACAGGCAGGTCTGCTGACCATCCCTGCCCCAAGAGAAAGGTTTCTGCAGCCTGGGTCTGCCCTGCAACCTCTCCCTTCAGCAGCTCCCTCCAGGTGATGGCCACCACCAGCGTAGGTGGTTCAGATCCCCCAGCCACTGCTGCAGCCTGTGCTCCCAGACAGGAGAAAAACAATGCAAGTCTGGAAGAAGATCTGGTGTTGCTTGTTAAATTAATCTGCATTTGTTCATATTTGTCTCATTAAAGAGAGGGTGTAAAATCCCCTAAACTAGCAAAAGATTTGTTAATGATGTATTTGTCATCAGGATCTGGTCCAGAGCACACAGCAAATGCTTCACAAAATAATGAAACAACAGAGGCAATATGGGACCTTTCATGCAATGAATCATAATGCTATTGATCACTGCAGTAATTTATCATACTTGCCTTGCTCCTGGCATTTGCTCATTGATGGATTCTGTTGGCAAAACTAAAATACTGATTACTTGTTATCGTGGAAATTTGCAGAAAATCTAATCGGTATGAAATGCAGCCCATTATTGTGTTCAAAGCTATGAAAAACAGAAAGACCACAAATAGAATAAAGTAATTTGTTTCATGGATGTCCAGGGGAGGAAGTATCCCTGCAGTTTACTCATAGTCACTTAAAAAAATATAAATTACTAACAGTAGAAACAAACTGCAAAATAACTAAGAGAGAAAAAAATGCAACTCCTTATATAAAAAAGGCAGAGGTAATAATTTACTGTGATTTAAAATGTCCATATTTCTTCTCTTTTCTGTCTCCTGACAGAGTAACCTTAATAAGGACTTTCCACATGGAATTAAATTTCAGGTTTGATAGATCCAAAACTCTTTTAAGTGCTAATAGTTTTCTTTGTACTTCAAAGAGGTTATGTGTATGTGGGGTACTGTATGAATTTGTAAAGAAAAGACCCAAAATATGTCAAAAATATAAACCAGTAAACATAGTAAACCAGGAACCTCTTTAAAGAAGAGGTTAGTAGCCAAAAAAAATCTAAGGAATTATATCTTTGCTTTGTGTATTCTATAAAAAAACAATTCCATCTTCCAGAACTTTAGGACCTAATACAATAGAAATACGGGGTTGTTATCAACAGAGAATACAGTGACTGCTACAGTCACTGTGCCATTGTCCCTATGACATGAAAAAGGATCTTTGACAGGTGTGTCTATTCAAAAAGCATGTTCCTGTTCATTGTTTAGTAGAATGGTAAATTGTTATAATTTTGAATGCTGGAAGTATAATTACTACCTAAACTATTTGTAGCCATAACCTTGTTGTAGAGCCATGCACTTCAGGGCAAAAAAAGAACCAAAACTTTGTCACGGTTTATCTCCATTTCCTTTGAGTACTGCACTATGTTGAGAATAGTAGGGCTTAGGAGCAACTCTGTCTGTTGCTCCTTTAACAGACTTTGATAAAAACAGGTTTTCTTAATATTTAATGTACACTTACTTTCTTGCTTCTTTTTTCTTTATGTGAAATTACATGTGTCATGCGCTGTTTGTACCTTTTCTGCTCTTTTGATTCTGCTTCTTATTTGTGTTTGTGATTTCTGATCTTGCCTGTAGTTCTGCAGCTTTTATTTTGTAGGTCAGAAACAATCATTACTAGCAGAAAAGAACAGTAGTATTCCACAGTAGTTTTCCACACATTGAACTTACAAAGGAAAATTATTTTAAAAACCCCAAAAAACAACCAATCAACCAAAAACCCCTAAATGCTTGTAAAAGGTGGATTAGGAGTTCATGAACACTATCCAATACAAGTGTTGGCTAAGTACTGATGATATGACTGAGAAGTTCATTGACAGGTTCTCACAGTACATCCAGGTAGTTGCAATAGTTAACATTGTGCTAAAAATAAACCTTCAAACTTTGTTAGAACAGTGCTGATGTGATTTACCAAGACAGCTCTGGCATTCTGTATGGGGTAAGTGCAGGCATATTCTTGAACTCCTGTCACAGCCTAGTAGGAAAACCTACCAGGGAGTACTTTCTTGGTTTTCTTATTGCTGCATTTCTAAGATGAGCAAGAAACCCATAGCCTCATTCTGTTGTGCCTCCTAAGTTTGCCCTCCTCTTTAATTAATTGCCTCTGCTTGTAACTATTGCCTTTTATGATACTGTCTACCTTCTCATATTTGAGAAGTATTGAGAAAGGAATGGAAACTCTTTTATCCAAAGTGACAGGCTGTTAACTCATTCATTTCAGTGAGAGAGGCTGTTTGCTATAAGTATTTCTGCAGGGCTCATGCTGTGCCCTTAAGGTGTGAGTATATTCCCAGCTCATCTTCCCTTCTCCCAGCCTTGCTTACACATGATGCTCCCCTGGTGTATTGCCATACTGACAGGTGGGAAAAGCCCTGAGGGAGGTGTTTCCCTCTGTCTTACTTTATGCAATGTACAGGACATTTCTGGATGCTTTTTGTAAGCAGCAAGAGTTCTTATTTGCATCTAACTTTAGGACACAGACTCTGATCATTTACTATTCCGTTTCAGTACATTTATTGTCTGTCTGAGAGATGAACAGGATTTCCACAGGAATCTATCAAACCATGAAGATTTGGTCTTATTCTTATCAAAATAAAGCTTTCTACTGGCCTCAATGGTTGCAGGAACAGGCAGCACAGCCTTGGAAAAATTCTCAAGCACTGTATTTGAGCAGAGTGAAATACTTAGCTTTATGAAACTCAGTAAACAAATACTCTATAAAAACAAAAAGCACAAGGGCTCAGTCCTGCAAAGATTTGAGAGCTGTTGTTTTGATCCAGCAAAGCACAGAAGTATGTATTTAGCTTATTTTTGCCCCAGGGTATTCCTGAGCACTGTGAGTTAAATATCTGTTCAAGTCCTTTACTGGCCAGAGCATTTTCAGCATCTTTTGAGGCTGAGTTCTTATGTAAGACTCTCCTCTGAGACCTCAAAGCATTTCACTAAACACACTAAAGACAATTCTTTAAAATAATAAGGTAAAATACTGTCAAAGGACAGAATATCATATTATTCCCCAGAGTAGGTACAAGATTCCCATCCATAGCTACCACTGCTAGCATTCTAAATCTGTGATACAAAAACATTATCTACTTTTGCTCCATTTACTAGAAAATACCCTTCTCTAGTAAACACTGGAATGAATTGCAGGTTTTAAAGCAAGCTACAATGGTGAATGTCCCTAGCTACAGGGGTTTGGGGATATGTTTTGTTTTCTCATGAGAGGATGCAGAGGGATGGGGTTTATTTCTTTAGCTAGGAAAAATTGAAAACAGTAATAAGATTAACTAAAGACCATTTATAACAGAGGCAGTAGAGTGCCTTAAGAGAAATGACAAGGAACTGAATAAAATGTCCTCAGGTGTCTCAGGAAGAGCATCCCCACTGGGTCAAGGGAAGGGATTCTCCCACTCTGGTCTGCCATGGTGCAGCCTCACAGGAATGTGTGGTAATACTGCACATAAATCTTATTTATAGATGTTATAACAACATCAAAAAGCCCCATCTAATTTCTTTGTGCAAGCAGTTCAAACACATACAGAGAGTTAAAATGTATTTTAAAAAATTCTGCAGCAATATGCCCAAGAAAAACAGGAAAAAAAATAAATTATAATTTCTCCATCTTTCCTAGAAGGCATCCCTCCACCCTTCTGGACAAGTTGTTTGCCTGAAAAGCTCAGTTCACTTCAGAAGGTACCACACAGGCCTTCAGGCAGGTCTGGCCCAGCTACCTTCTTCCAGTTGTGCCCTCTTCCAGCTGCAGAGGAAAAGGGGATGTTGTGGAGAAGCTCTATGCTCCAGCCTCTAGGAAAACCTTAGGAGATCTGCTTGTGGGTATCCAGTCACTCAGCCTCTTTCCTTTGATATCTTTGTCCATCCAGATTTTTTTTATTTTTTTTAAAAATAAGATAAAATACTGACAAAGGATTAGAAGGTGTAAGAACAGGAAGAGAATCAATTCTTAAGAAGTGTGTGCAAATGAAACAATGTCTTTCAATCTTCACAGTTTTGTCAAATGGAATAATATTAACCCAAAATAACAAGTATAGTGAATCTCATTCGTTCTGTTTATCCAGTAATATTAGAGTTCTGTAATGGCAATCACACATTTGTTTTTCATGGTAGGAGAGGTATTTTCTTTTTGCCTATATTGTATTATCATTAGAAACAGAATAATTTTGGCTCAGCTAAGGCAGCACCTTCACAAAATAAAAGATATCAAATTTCAGCCTGAACAATGAATACCAGAAAAGTTGAAGATACCTAGTAGGATGCCAGCCATCAGGAGGGAAAAGTTTGAGAAGGCTTAAATACCAATTTCTTGATAATCTTTACAAAAATTAGCACCTAGGACACAGAACTTAAACTTCTGAGTTGTCACCTCTGAATGACAACAAGGCAATCACTTGACCTCTCATATATGTGACACAAATTCCCATCCTGACCCAAACTGTAAGAGCTGTGGTAGAAGAATCCTGTCCTGTTCCATTCAGCCAGACTTTGAAATCACTGTGAATTCTCAAAGCCACCTAATTTTCCCTGGTTCTTCTGTCCCCTTCCCTCAGGACTCTATGTAGCCCCAGGACAGCCAAGAGTGGGAGAAGTCCTCACCCTTCATTCATCTGGCCCTCAGCTGAATTCATGTCCCAGAGCTGGATATGTCTATAAAAAAATACAAGTAAATGGGTTCAGGTAGCTCAGAAAATAATTGAGTAAAGGAATATTTTTGTATAGATTGCAGTAATAAAGTATTGTGGCTGTTCTCCATGTCTACTAAAGCTAGAAGAAAAAATAATTAGCTTGATTTTCAGAAATGGAGGTACCAGTCAGCTCTGAGAGAAAACCTTAGTTTTTTAAGGCTAACATGGAAGAAAGTGCTAAAAGGCTTTAACAGACTTTAAGAAAGACAGTAAAATCCCCAGCCCTGGATGATTGTGATTCAGCAAAGTATCTTTCAGAAGAGGTGTAATCTTACTTGATTACTGGAGCATATAAAAGATTCATTTTAGGTCCCTTTCACTACACATTTCTGTGATTTTTATGATTTAACAAAGCAATGGTAATTAAAACACTAACTTTTTGTTATGATCTGCCAGATGGATCTAGTGATAAATCACATTCCCTTTGGTGTCCTTTTCTCAGCAATACAGAATTTAAATGAGCTGACCTAGTTTACATATTCAGCATGAAAGTGCTTTTGCCTATTTAAAGGTGAATCTATCTCTAATAATGTGCTATTTAATTCTGCCAACATCGTTCCAATGGCTCAGTTTAAACAAGGAGAATATTCTTATTAGCATCTTTTACGTCTCTGTTATTAATTTCCAAAGCCAGAGCATTTTCACATTTCCTCTGGCACTGGTAGAATGAGGTCTTAGCTGATCCTAAAGGCTACAAGCACATGTTACTGTTTTACAATGATTGCTGTAGTTTCTCTCCTCCCTCTCTCTTTCTTCTTGCCAACCCACATCACTCGTCTCTGCCATGAGAGATTCGTGCCTCCTCGACTGTTGGGTGCTTCATAACCATATTTTGTTTGTTAAAACTTTAAAATCATGGATGAAGGTTTGCCTTCACATTTCCCTGGATGGGCATTTACACACAAGGTGCTTACACATAGTGCTGTGGGTCACATGCAAAGTAACATCTGGTGTGGTGAGCTGTGTGGTGGCCTTCTCTTCTGCATTTAAACTTAGGTACCTTTCAGGAAGCAATTTTATTACTTGTCACTTATCTTATGAGCACGTCATATTCTTCCAGCACAGCATCACTTTGGATGCAAGATAACTTTATGCTGGGAAATGAGTCAATTTTTCTTTCAGGATTCTTGAAATGTAGAGATCATGCTAAAGGCATTGTGGACAGTTTGATAGAATGTCTGACATTATATCCACAAGATGTGCTATATTTTGATGTCCCTGATAGATCACAGTGTACTCCTCTTTGTTTTTTCTCTTTTATGAAAATACACTCAGTGCAGCTTTGGGATTTGAAGGTGAGCTACAATGAACTGAATTGAGAGTAATCCTAAGTATGTGAGCAAACTGAAGAAGAAAGTAACAGTTTAGAATGTATTCTTATGGAAAATGTATGAAAACTTCTTAACCACACACATTCATTCACACTGGCTCTAAAAATGCTATAGCCTCAAATATTAACTTGCATATTGTCTTTAAAGTATCTCCTGTTTTACACTAAGACACTTAGGTTCCTCTAACCTGCTTTTCATTATTTTTCCTAACAGGTTTCAAAATCTTCTTTCCAGTAATTTTTACCATATGTTAAGGGAGAAAGACTAAATAAAACTTAACTAAGATGGCAATTACATCGATTCATGTTTTTCAGTCTCTTAAGTTTGGCTATGGAGTCTCAGAACCACACAGTCACCCACATGTCTGTAATCATTAAAGAGCTCAAAACATATGTGTTGATATTTCTAGTGCAATTGACGCATTCAAGTAACAGGAATTTCCAGAAATTTCTGGAAATACAGCCAGGAATTCAGTCTGCGGCACTGTGAGAAAAACTCAGGATGGAGGCTTGAGCTAAGCATGGTGCCTCCAGGAGAACTGGAGGCTCTTGCAGTCTGCTCCCACACAAGCTCCGTGAGATCTGACACACTGATAGGAGGAACTTGGTGGGCATCTACTAATTGGAGCTCTTGAGATTTTAATGTAAGCTGAAAATGCAATATTTGCTTTACATGAGCGCACATGAAGAGACAAAGAATTTAGGCTGGCAAACTGACCCATCCAAAGGAATTTAAGTATCCATCAACGATCAATTTTTAGCTGCCATCAAATCCAGTCTTCAATGAAAAGTCATGTTTAATGATTTGCTTGCTAGGTAAATACTTGTCAAAACCTTGTGCAGTTAGGAAAACAAAATGATGCATGAATAGAGAAAGTATTTTCCTGGAAGGAATGACAAGTAGAGGATTTTAGAAATAGTGATTTTCATTAGCACTTTTCTGAAGTTCAACAACTTTGAAAACAGCAAAAGACTAGCTGGGAGCTAAGGAATTGTGACAGCTTTTCCTGCAAAACCATCTAAAAAGCCCCTGCTGTTAACCTTTTCACTGGAGATACACATCTTGCTTCTGTCAAAACAGAGCAGCTACAAATTACCTTCTGGACTCATCTCCTAGGTCGTAAGGAAAAAAATTAACAGAAGAACCAGAGGATAATTTACATGTGAGGGGTTCAGGGCTGAGCTTTATTAGCTATGTTTCTAAAAAGTCAGACCAGAGGTCTGACACAGGATATTCTTGATGAACTGCCCAACTTGACAGACTTGGCTCTTGGTCCTCCAAAGAACTGAAAGATCTCCTCTATGAATTTATTTCTTTTCAAGTCAGACACACAGTCTCAAGGTACTGAATGTCAAAACAAATAACTATTCATTACATTCATTGTAACTCAGTTGCCGCTGAGAAAAGGGAACATAAAAATTAAAGTATACAGTAGAAGAATGCAATGTGCAGTGAACCCAATTACCCAGTGAGCAACTGCAAGTGCAGTACCTACCTTCTCCCTTCCCTGTCTCCTTTGTATCCCACACATTACTTCACTCCTTCTTTGCAGGGACTTTCAGTCACATCTCCTCTTGAACCTTCTCTTTCTCATCTTAATGCTAGAGGAGTAGACTTTGCTGGGTGGAGCAGTCTTTATCTGGGTTAGAGTGGTGGATTTTTTGCTAATTTTCAGGTAGAAGCGGAGGTGTTTTGACTGCTCATTTGAAAGCAAATGAACCAGGTGTTTGCTTTCAGGATTGTTTATATACTTTATCCAATGCCTCTTGTAGCATAAAATTATGAGGACCATGATGATAATACCACTGATAGTCCTAACGATTAGATACATGTCCCTGATACTTCTCTCTCCTTCCTTTCCTTTCACTGACAAGTAGACTTTGAGTTTCTACATGCAGAGAAACAAAACTTGCTATCATGCATCTGAAATAAGGTACCCATACACTAGAAGGTTCAGGAGTTGAAATCTCTTCTCTGCATGTCTTTCTAGAAGCTTTGTGCTAATCACATTGATTTTGAGTTCTAGTTAGTGAGCTCAGTGAGTGTTAGAAGCTGTGGATTGTCATCTGAAGGAGTCCAAATTTCCATAAAACTCATATAAAGCATTAATTATAGGTGCATCTCGCTCTGAAAGGACATGACTTACATATTAAGTCCTGTACTATATAATTTCTGGCATAAGTGTTAAAGCATTATCATTTAAGGCCCTCATAAATCTGTGCTTCCTTGAAAAGAACCAGAAAAATTTCCTCAACAAATACCTAAGACCAGTACCTATTCTTATATTCTGTAAAATTTGTATAAGCAACACATACCAACATCCTTCTTCTGGGATTTATCAGCTAGGGTACCAGGTAGCTAGAAGTTGAAATCTAAAAGCTAAATAATACAACCCTCACCTGAGTCAACCACAAAATTTGTCTTGATTACCTGTCTTTTTAATTTGGTAATTAATTTAGTCTATTTATTAAAATTTAATTTTTAACTCAGTTTACTTCTTGCAGTGTTTTATCTTTAATTCATTTTTTTCAGGAATCTATTCATTTTCTCATTCTTGTTTTTAAAATTCTGGAAAAACTAAGTGAACCCAGCTTATGCTGCTGCAGACAAATCCCAGAATAAATCATAAACTCCAACGATGGGGGTAACTTCTAACTAAAAGCATCCTGCCCACCAGGTGCTGCTACCAAAGAAAATTCATGTTCCCAAGAATTTCTTTCTAATTCTTAAAAATAAACAACTCTCATTACCACAGAATTAAAAATATTTTATATCAATACCTTATTTTAATTTTGAAGTGTCTGTTGTCTTTGTGAGCTATGCAGTTTCTCAGCAAATTGGGCTGTTTCCAGATGAAGATATTTTTAAAACATTTAAATGCGTTCAATTTGTAGACAATTACATTTTAAATCTAAGAATATGTTTCTATTGTGTTAAATACTTCAATAATTCTTTGAACATCTCTTATCTTTCAGTTAATGTCACAAATGTTTTCACTTATTACCATATTCCATAAAAATATTCCCCCATGTGTCATTCTGATTGTATTTTATTTCCTGGTGTAACCCACAAAATCTATAAATAATTTTTCATGTATCTTCTTATTTCAAAAAATGTCAGCAATAATGCATGCAGAGAGGGTTTTTTAAAATAATAACTCTATTTTTAATTTTCATTACATGACTTCTTGGCAGTAAACCAAATAGCTTACACAATATTTGGAAAAGCATTACTGTGGTTCATATTGCATGTTTTCAACCAGAACACAGCAATTGTAAGGAAAAAAAGAGCAACTTTTATCAAAGCAATTCAGTCAAAGGATATAAGTTCATTTTTTTCCCCCCGTGCTGTGAACAGGGAACTTTTTCCTTATCTTTGTGTTGGAATTCACTGTAACTGATGTTAGCTCAGTAGTTTTTGACTTTAGTGGAGCACTGGGTTCATCCTATTCTCTGATCCTTTGTGGATATTTTCTGACTTCTTGTATTCCTTTTGCACAGGATAATGCACCAATAAAAGCATAGACCTTGATCTCCAGAGCAGAGAGAGACCTTGCAGTGACTGCTGATGGGAACAATGCTGTCTACCCATACCTGTTCTTGCCTTCATGTTCCCACCACCTCTCTTGCTTTTCTGGTGCCTGGCAAAGGAGCAGTGAGCACATGAAGAAAACTAAAGCAGCAGAAAGCTGCTCTTGCAGAGAGAAGCTGTCCTGTGCCACGGCTGGATGGTAAAGGGGATGTGACTGTGGAACTGGAGGAGAGGGGCCAGACCAGCTTATCTGGGAACAGTTCACCATGAGGTCAATTTGGCTTTAAGGAAAAACCTCACCTGCTCTTAGCATCCTGGTAACACAGCATCTGATTAAAAAAATCAGCATACACAGGGCGCCTCTGAGCATTTCAAATGAATTAACAGTTTTGCTCCCTACCTTAGGGTCTCTTGGCAAAACAGGCTAACAGTATGATTTTGAACATTTTGAACATAAAGGCAGGCCTCTGTTGCCTGCAAGATCAGCCCAGACTTCTCGTGCTGCATGACCAGGAAAACAGCTTAAGCAGGGCTTGTGCAAGGCAGCAGCTCTGCAGCCTTACTGGGGAGGGCGAGGAGAGGCTGCCAGCAGACGTGTGAATCATTCATCACAAAATGCTTTCATTCCTCCTTTCAGGCTAGGTGACAGCTCTAATTCCTCAAGCTCTATTTTCCTGCAATTCTGATGAATTTTTATGGATATGACTGTCACAAACATTGTTGCAAAGGTCTATATTTAATATTGAAAATCCAGGTTAGGAGCATCACAAAGCCTCTGCACATCTGCCTCTCATTTATGATTTTGTGCATTTTCAGACACACAGATGCATTAAAGCCAGACAATTAAAAGGCCAGTGTTCAAATTTAGTTTGATTGGATTAATTAACCAGAAGTTTAAAAGGAGCTTGTCTGGAATTTGTGTTTCACTCCCAACAACAATGTGTCTCCTCCAGCTGATGCCCTGCAACCCACTGAGGGGGCAGCTGTTGGACCTCCTATTGAAACCCAGGAGCCCATCCAAGGAGATGCCTTGCCCTGAAGGAAGTGGAAGGAAAGCTCAGGCATCCAGTATGCTGATCTTTGGAATTGCAGGAGTTAAAGTCACAGGGTCCATTGTACATGGGAATTCTAGCTTAGGGGTCAAGCAGCAATTCAGGTTGGAATATTTGTGTTAAGATAAAATGCAACATGCAAATCAGCAACAATCTCATCAAAGCCTTCAGTTTTCTATGACAATGTGCTCATGTCTCTTACAGCTTGCTTGGATATACCAAAAATGAACATGCACCTTGACCAAGCAACAAACTCACTTTTATAACCTGTTGCTTTTGTTTTTATCTGAAGGACAAAACAGTTTGTTTTTTTCTTATTATTTTCATTAATTACATGGTTTGAAACAGAACATTCCAAACCCTCAAAGACAAAAACAATCAAAGAAATTACCTGCTTCAGCATTCAGGGAGTCGGGGGGTGTACTTGTTTTCTCACCAGATGTCACAAAGGCTTCCTCTAGAATTTTGTACTATCTTTAATGGAAACAGTTGCTTTTAATCTATCCTTCTGTGGCTGGTAGGAAGTTCTTTGGGTGTATTCTCAGCATCTCAGGAAAAAAAGTGTTCCCCACAAAAAGGTCCTGAAAATAATGAATGAAAAAGAAACTTTTTTCCCTCAGAAAAAAGTTTCCCATATATGCATAATTTTCATCACAGTCTTTTTCTACTTTCCCATTTACTTAAAATAGGGCTATATATTGTGTTTCAAACAATATATACTATGTAAATGCATCTACAGCTGAATGGAGCAAACAAACCATTTTTAAGGGGAAATTACTCAGGCTATAGTGAAGGATGAAAATAAGTCACTCTTCCCTGCACATGGAAAGAATTATTAAAATGGTATTAAAATGGTAAACCAAGACACTGAAGACAACATAATGTCACAGAATGCCTCGGGCCAGTATTATACGACCTGTACAAGAAAAGTACCTGATGACAGCACTCTGGAATGTCTTTTGCAAGGTGTGCTGACCTGATAATGCTCTCATTAACTTCAAAAACCTCCGTTGTGTGAATGTTAAAAGAGGGGGGATTTTAACTACAGGTAAAACATGTTTTTTTCTGAGATTTGGGAGTTGTATGGGAAAAAAATCACGAGGCACTGCCTGTAAGTCTGCTAGCTTGTTAAAATTGTTGGAGAGAGTTACGTTGAATTAATGTGTAGTGGAAACAAATTTGAGAACAAAAGTCACCAGCTGCAAAGCAAATGTGATATTTGATACTTTCTCTTTCAAACCTTGAACCTTGAACCTTGAACTTGAGTTCTAGTCATATCTAAAGAACACCACAAACAATACTATGTGAGAAAATACAATCAGAATACAGAGTAAAGTAGGAAAAAGGAGACCAAAATTAACTGCCTCTGGTAACCTTGAAACCCTGCACAAGAAAATATCCTGTCCACATCTACACTGTTGTAGGCTCTACAGTCCTGCCTATATCACAGATGCTTTGCTTGTTCGGAGCTACTTGACAGTAGACAATGAAAGGAACATCTGTTTTCTGGTTTTGAGAGATTGAAGCAGGAAGAGAAACAATTTCTCCCTGTGACAGTTCAGTCACTTTCCTGATGCCAGTTTTAATCAGGCAACAAGTAGAATTAGAAACATGTAGCTGTTCTTCATAGCCTGATGAGAAACAGCAGTGGCCCCAATGCAGCAACATTAAAAAATCACTAGATGGATAGCAAAATGTTAGGGGACTGACAAAAAGTTATAAGTTTCCATTTTAATGTTTTGAAATCTCATATTGGAGGTTTATTTCCTCAAAAGGGACCTCATGTTTGCCTCATGAATTCAGTATGATATGTTTGACATCCACAGCTGACACCCTACCTTCCTTTATACCAAGGGTCTTCCTCAACATCTGCAAGGATCCTCCTGAGCACTTTCCTACACTTTTAGGGGGAGCATCACAGCTCATTGCCTGGAAAGAGTTCACTGCCTGCTGCTCATCAACCAGTTCCTGCCTGAGCAGCACACTGCTTTTACACCAGTGTCCTCCCTGCACCTTGCTTTTGCTCATTCTCTCTTGCAGGTGAGCTCATTTCTGTCACACCATGCCTGACCCCCTGGCCAGAGTACTCTCTTTGTTGGCACCCTAGGTAAAGGACTGGATTCCTCTTTTTCCCAGCCTGAGCTGAGCCTTTAGTTTGCTCAATTTTTGCCTCTGCTTTTCCAGTTCAGGACATTGCAGATGAAGATTTTGGTGTAGATAAAGATCTTCTGAATGAACGTCTTTGTTATCCTCATTTTTGGGGAAAAAAAAACCAAAAAAACAAACCATTTTATTAAGGGAGGGATATATATGTCTGCCATAGCATGGGGCAGAAAAATACTAACTTTCCAGAATAATGATTAGGACAAAGGGGTAATGATTTTTCTTTGAGAAACTGTAATTTCAGAAATCACTCTGAGACACAGAGCAACTTGACTTCAGCAATTTGACTTCAGCAGGTCAACTCCATGTAGTGCTTGATTACATGTTTAAATATTTGGATATTTATACTTAGATGGCATTGAACCTGAAAAATCAAACTGATGTCTCTGTAATCCAAATTGCAATAGTAATCAGTAGTAATCCCAAAGTCAGACAGAACTGTTCAAACACCTGTCAGCCACCTAACGGGTGACAAATTTCTCCTTTAGGAGTGAGAAGCAGCAGGCTGTGAACATGCTCAATGTCACACCAACTTGAACTGGAGATTTCTTTATGAGAGCAGCTACAAAGGTGACCAGACCCTAAGCACTGCTCAATGGCCATATACATATTACTCCCTTCTAATCCTACTGACTTCAGACTGTCAGCAATGCTATTTTGCTGTCCCTTGGTTAGAAATCCAATGTAAGATTGCTTCTTTCTTAATTCTTTATAAACCTTACTGCTTTTTGGGACACAGTCAGCAACTTTTCAAACATTAAGGAATTATCAAGGTATTTCATCTAAAGGAAGGAATCAGTAAGAAATTTTCATTTACAATATTTTAAAACATGTAATTTTATGGAAAAAAATGTTCACAACACATGAAAAATGACAGAATTTTCCAACAAGGTTAGTGTAAATTTTATTAGCTTCATCCAATGTATGTATACAGAATGAACTGATGCTTTTAGTACAAGTACTTATAATGAATCATTGTTGTAAGCAGCAAGCTTCACACCAGTGTCATAATCATTTCCTACATTTTAGATTTAAAAATAAGTATTTAGCTTAACAACTGAGTTTTTGTAAGTACTGCTCTATTGCAACAAACAGTATGGTATTTTGGTGAGGAAAATCCTTTCAGTATAAGCACATTAAAATTAGAATTAAACATTCAATGGAGCACTTTAAATCTCAGAAAATATTGCCGAAAATATTGCTTCCATGACAAAAGTTATTTTTCATTGAAACGCTGTGTATAATCATATACAAGTAGAAGTTACAGTTTTTCATTTACAGAAAATTTCTAGAATTAAGCCTTTCCAGTTCCTGCACAATTTATTTTTCAATAATAAACATTTTTTTTTTATTCCCAATAATTCCTCAAGCATCACAAAGGCATGAACAAATGGTTTTCAATGTAATTAGTTCATGAATGGCAATTTCTCGTCTTCTGAAAAGGTCTTGCTTTTTTTTTCCTAAGAATGCATAGAGGACAGTTTATAATATAATCCAAATAAGATACCGGAACAGAAAACCTATTGCTGTCAGGAAATTTTCAGCATTGTCAGCCTGTTAGAGACAGGAAATAAGTAATAGAGAATATTAATTTGTCCTGTAGACACCCTGTTACAAAATTGTGAAATATGCCATGATTTAATATACTGAATTTCACTTAAAAATAGCTATGTTAAACTCATCATGTTTTGTTACTAAAACTCTACTAATGTAAAGTTTTTATTTTTGACATAAACTTTATTTAATTATGTTTTCAACATTTGGATTAAGACAATGCGGTTAATAAAAGCCATATAACAACTCACTTTTTCATTACACAAATTAATATATTGCTTTCATTACTACAGTTTTGACTAGAAGAAACAAGAGTTGAAAATAATTTATTAGCGAAGCATATATTACTTTGTTTCCTATTTTTACACCATTAAATGTATCTCTATTTATTTTCAAGTATTAGAAAAAAAATATGAATATTCATTTAACCGTTCTTCCATATTTCTTTTTCCATATGCTCACAATCAATAGTAGACAATAAGGCTTGAACCAATTTTGTCATGAATTATCTTGGTTTAACTGTAAGATCTCTGTTCCCTTTGGCCAAACCAGACAAGTTCAGACTGCTCCAGAGGTGTTCTGAATTAGAGATGACATTTGGGCACTCCAAGGCAGCTCAGAACCAGTTCCTGCTCAAAAGCCTCGGATAACCACAGGTACAAGGGAAAACCGTGGGGAAGAAGATACGAGAAATCAGAGAGACACTTCCTGCATGGATGAGTCCCACAGCCCTCACATAACTGTGTTCCAAGTGGTACAGAAATATGAAGAAAAAGGGAATGCTTGATCAGCTCCTGACTTGCTTCCTACTCTTTAACGTGTCTACAAAGGAACATGTTCAGTGTAGCAGCTTTGGGAATGTCTCAGGATGTAGCTATGTCTGGGAAACCCACTGCGTGTTTCCGTGGAGAACATCTGTAGCGTAGAATTGATTGCAGGCTGTTCAGGCTTCACCAGGTGTGCACTCTACAACTCCTGGATAAGTGAATCCACCCCAAAAGAGTGGAAAACATCACTTGGTTATAAATCCTTTTGATACCCGAAGGGCTGGTTAACCTTCAAAGAGCAGCTGAATAAAAAGATGGTGTTTCACTGCCCTCTAATGGCTGGCCAGAACCAGCGCCCATCTTTTGCCTTCATTCCCCAAAAAGTTCTCCCCAGCAGGCTCTGAGACACAAAGACTGCTAGCCAGAATGAACCTCACATACTTACCCTGACTTGCCAAGACCTGAGCACCCTGGGCGTGTTGGAGAAACAAAACTGGAACCTTCCTGAGTAGAAAGAAGGTTCTTCAAACCAGAGATGTAACTTCGTAGTTGATGGTAGCTGGACAAACTGTGTCTAAAATACCAGTGACCGAAACTTCAGCATCTGGACAAGTCTTATCAGTCTGACTTGATAAGCCCTGAAGGACCTTCTGAGGTGGCTGGGAGAAAAGGTATCTTTAACAGCAGTTTCAGACTTTTTGTGTCACTGCCTAGAAATCCTCTTAGTAACAAGTTTATGGATAAAATATTTAAATCCAGACTTTTAAGCCTTTTCTTTTTATGACAAACTACTGTTCACAGGATCCATAGGACCTCTTCAGAGTAGCTGCTTCTCAGTGTCAGCAAGGAATTTACAGTCCAGTCCTTAATAAGAGAACCAACGACAATAAAAATCCCACAGCTTTTAAAAATGACACAATCAATCCTATTTAAGTGTCCTACAACTACTGAGTGTGAATTATAGTGCGCCATTTTTCAACCAGGTAAAAGAATAAGCTGTTAAACTACGCATTTATTTCAAAAAGAGCATTCAGGGATGTTGTTTTCCTGTGGAATACTGCAGATGAAGACTCTGTCATCATAGCAAATGCAGGAACCCTAAAGCAACATTTGAACAAATGAAACTAAATTTCATATTTATGCATAAACCCTACAAAAGTGCCATTTTTCTAGATTTTATAAATTTCAAAAATGGATGGTATCTAAATTGCATGGTTTCTTTAATCCTGCTCCACTATTCAGGCATGGAAGTTTCATGTTGACAATACACAGAATTTTCAAAATTTTATGATAATGATTCCTGCAGTTCATCAAATATCTCTTCATCCTGTGGCTGAAATCTATTCAGCTGGGGGGTTTTTAATGGAAAATCTGATATAAGACCAAGTCTTTATTTTCATATCTAGAAAAGACACATGGGGGGAAAAAAACATTAGGAAAATTTTGATCTGCCCACAGGTACATAATTTTGTGTATGTTTTAGTGTGTCTTTATTGAAACAGGATCCAGAAATGAAAAGATTTCTTTTTCCACTTTCCAAAGTATTTTACTCATTCTCTAAGTGCTTATGATTCAACTTGGTCATTTTGTTGTTTTCTTTCTTTTCCCCCCCTTCCTTCTTACGTAATAAGTGAACAACAGCTGTGCCCTCATTGAGCTTGTAGTCAGTATTATTTCAGTGATTCTGAAGCTAAGTAAACTGTCTCACCTGGGATGTGAGTAAACTGTGACCTGGGATCAGTAATAACAGGATCAAAAGATATTCTGCTATCATCTGAAATGTGCCACAATTATATGTTACAGTGGCTTCAAGCAGTCTTGATTCAACTAGAAGCTTTCAATAAACCAATTTTAACCAGTGCTGGCATCCTGGATCTGTCTCATTGCAATGGAGAGCTTTTGCACCAATTGGATATTTGAAGAGATATCTGTTTTCCTGCTTTAAACAAAACTTTCCTTACAATCACAGTCACTAAAGGAGTCAACACTCCTTGTCTGCAATACCACATTTGCAATCAATTTATAGACTTATTTCATTAAAACACTGAATAATGATGACATGATTGAGAGCTGTGCACATGTTGCATGAATATAATGCAATGGTTTGGTTGATTTTTGCCCTTCAGAAATTTATTGTGAGGAATAGGGGAAATGTAGTAGTAAGTAGACAAGGCAGAACTTCATCATAGGCAGAAATCTGAAGATTTTATTATTTAATGGCAAGGAAAAGACTGCCTTTAGGGAATCATTGCTTTGAAAGGGAAGCTTTTGCTTTATCTATATCTATTCATCAGCCAAAGTGCTGTTCATGGGGTAGTAAATCATGAGTCTTGTGGACCTGCACCACATAATACTGCAGGCATTGATGGGAGTGGATGTGGATACCGAGCAGATGACACTGTTGTTTGAGTGTCAGCATTACTGGAAAGTGTGTCAGGGTTACTGGAAAGTGTGTCAGGAACACGTGCAGCCTTCAGAGCAGTAAATGCACTATGCTTGAGAAAAAGCAAATTAAAACAAGTTAAAATGAATTTAGAGACTCAAAGAGAAAAACTAAAAGAGCAAGCCCTTTCTGTTTGAATAATAGCTGGTTTCTTGTCTGACAGGGCAATTAACTGAATGCTGAGAGGGAAGAGAGATTCAGGGTTCATTCTGAGCTCTGCTACACCACATGCATTCTGTGCCAGCTTTGCTTCTCTCAAGAGGTCATGGACACACTCAGCTCTTTAAAAAGGACTGTCAGGCTACACTGAACATACACGTGTACTTTAAAGAAAGATTTTCTGTCCTTGAACGAATACAGGGAGAAACCTTTTTCCAGTCCAACCTTTGTGCAAGATTCAATACATGAAAAAATGTCTTAGAACTAAAAATAACAGCACTACCATAAGGACTTCAATGAGAACAGGAAACTATCAGAGTCTAATTTATTAAAATACTGATATACAAAGATCTATAGATTAACCAGTCTAAACTACTTATTTCTGTTCACATAGTGGATCCCTACAAAAGCCTTCAGAACAGCTAGTCTTAATATAGGCATCCATCTTCAAGTTTTGTAGCAAGAGATTTTTTAGAAAAAATCTCACAAGGCAAAGAGTATCTTGGAGCATCCAAACCTAACTGAAAATGGAACTCAGACCTGGGATAGGAATCAACTATGCTTCTCAAATAAAATTCTTTGCATCCAGCAGTATTATGAGGACATACTGAGATAAGATTAAAACTTACTTTTTGAAGATCACCATTTAGCTGAACTTTTGTTCTTTCCTTCCTTATTGATTCTGCCCATTGATCTCACAGGAACTGGATTACTTCACTTAGTTTCTGTTATCCCTTTTCATAATTTTATCCCATGTGTTTAATCTGGTCTAGATTTCAGAGGAATCTCAAGTGTCTACAGACAGAATGTCTGTCTTTGAAAGCTGAGCTCATAGACATTTCCACCCCTTCAACTAAGATTATAGTAAAATTTACTTTTTCAAATTTGAATTTCTCTTTTGAAAGACATAGCTAATGAGTGAAAATGGAATCAGCTCTGTATTATGCAAAGAACTGTCCTGTTTTGTCTGGTTTGCTTTTTTTTTTTTCTAGTTTTAGCATACTTTCATTGTTTTTTCTTGGTTCCTGTAATCTTTTGAAAAGGAAGAATTGTTTTACAAGTGAGCATATGCTCCATACATGTAATGAAACAATAGAGCAGATTTCCTATGAATGTTCTACAGAAAGCCAGTAACTCATGATGTGCACCAAAAGAGGAAATAAAAGCTTTTTCCTTGCTTTGAACATCTTGTATAAATTAGTGATTTACAAGACTATAAATATAATCTCACTATTGCAAAAAAGGAAAACCATGAAACCGAGTCTGACTCTGAAGATTTGTATTATGATTTGACTTGACAATTGTTCAACTATTTTATTGTAATTGTGTGCAGTAGGTGTTCTATGTAGTTGTACATCTCTGATGTGTAAGTGAACACTTCCTTGTTCCCCAGCTGCCTTCAGCATGCAAAGCTGCTTTACACATGCTGGAATTTCTCTCTTCACATGAGACTTCCATTTTCCCCAGCCATGATCCTACATCCCTGTCCATCCCCAGCCATGCCACAGGGTTCTGCTACTTAATGGTTACACTTCCAAGTAATCAATCTTCCAGGAAAGTGCATTGATTTTCAGTGGTGGTAAGACATTTGTGGCTGACACTGTAATGCAAAAAGCTGAATTATAATGACACACAATGCATTTTAATGTAAAAATGAAGTATTCAAATGTGGTGTTTGTAGTTTTATCAGGCATTTCTAATTTGAAACTTAATCGGCTACAGAGGAAATGTCTTCCCGTGTTTTCTCAGAATCCTGGCTGATAGAAAACTTGGCTGATGAAAATTTCTGTTGGAAGTGTCTGCCAAAAGGGTTATTTTCCATGCAGGAATCATACGACATGCCTCCCATGGGCATTTCACTGTGATAGCATAAATGACTGTGGGAATGGGGCTGATGAAGAGAACTGTGGTGAGCATTCCAACATCTGTTAAGTACAAGAAAAAACGAGGTTGTGAGATGTGCTCCTCCAGCTTAATACACACTCTTATTGCTAATAGTCAGCAGATGATGCACAAGCCTGACAAGTCTGGGGGTTTCAACATAATTGAATATTTTCTTTACTTTAATGATTGGGGAAATTACACTATGCAAAGAAAACTGGCAGGGTCTATAAAAGCATGCCACAGATAGACTCCAGCTGTGGGATGCCTACAAAATCCCTGCTATGTTGTCTTCTGCTGTGGACAGTGGGTAATCATTGAATATCAGAGCGCTGAATCCTTTAGAGTGGATGTGTGAACTCCCACACACAAATAGGGGTACTTATGCTCAGTAGGGTTTCTTACCAGTAGAGATAAAGAATTCATATTCTGTGATGATTTCAATCATTTTTGGTGTCTTAGTTATACACTTACTTTGGTTCATGTGCATATGCACATATGCGCTTGGTGTCTCATTGATCTCCATGCCAACTCTCAATCCAAACAGCAATGAGAAAGTCAGATCAATGAGACCAGTGCTGGCTAGGAAAGGATCCCTGTTTTGAATTATGATGCTCCCTACATTACATTCGACATCTGTGACTCTGAAATGTGTTGGGTCAGAAGATAATGTGTCAACTTCACTGCCATCTCCTGCTTTGTATCTTCCTTCTAGTGAAGTTCTTACATATCTTTCACTTCCTTTTCTTGTCCTGGGTATTTCAAATCATCCTTCTGTGCCTCTTTCCTGTTTACCATCACCTCTCAGCTTCTATCTTCAGATGACCTTATTTGTGTTTATGACTTTCCACATTGCACCTTTCCTGTTTATAGCTCACCCAGAGGTCAAGTGCACACTGCACTCTGGTGTCCTAACAGGGATTACTCAAAGACTGATAGCGTCCATACATAAGAAAGATTTCTACCTTCTACCAATCCATTTTTTAAAAAAAATCTCTTACTTCTGTCAAATCTCAACTTGTGCAATTGGCTCTACATTTATCTGGTCCAGTCATGACCTGTTCTCATCACCTCAATGGTTTTGCCCAAAATCTGAGATCACTAAACATATTCATTTACTGAAATGGATGCAAATTTTCTGGCTTTTGCTGTCACTTTTTGACTTTTACTCCTGTCCTAGAACGTTTCCATTATCATGCAAATACTTTCACTATAAACAATTTCTAACTCTCCATGATATACAATGTACTACAGTATGAGATTCTTGACTACATAAATCATTCTATTTTAGCATTCAGTTATTTTTAGAAACTCATCTTCTAATAGTATTTTGCATCAACATTAGATTTCTCTATTTGTCTATCTCACTACCCTGACTATAGTCTAGGAAACTTCTCATAGTCAATTTAAGTGAGATTTCTTAATTTGGTTTTATAACTGCTACTCACAATCAGCAGAAAAGACAATAAAAAATGTGCATCCTGTATAAGAAAACACAGGTATCCCACAGACAAATCAGCATCCATATTCTGGTTTTCATTTAAATCCGATAGATTATTTACCAATGAAAAGCATTAGTACCTTTTAAAGGAAATAAAGTGGAAGGGCATGTATCTTTGATATGGTTTAGGGAAAGCTTAATTATCTTGATTTATCAAAATTCCAACTTAATCCTAATGTCCTTATTAACACCCTTGAACTATTTTACACTTCTAAGGATTTTCACTGAGTGATTAATTATGAAGAAAAATTATGGAGATATCTGACATTTTAGATGCTCTTAGGGAACTTCTTTACTTTCCCACAGGTTTTTTTAATGCATATCAGAGTATTGCAGGGTAATGCAACGAAGAACTCAGTTGTTAGTACCAGGTTGCAGCTTTACAAACTTGCAAGAAAATGGTAATTACATTCCTGGAAACTTTTGGAATGTGGGTGTTGTTTTTACAACACCCTGGAGAAAAAGCAAAAAGAAATAATTCTCTATGAAATGTTAAAAAAAAAAATCTTGAAATGTTTTATGTCGATCCCTTCTAAAATATTTCTTCCTGCCTATTTATTAGGATTCATAAACCCAAAACCCTCAGCTCAGTCAAGTTATTACAGCACTGGGACAGCTCTTCAGATGGGCTGCCAGGCTGAGGCCCCACAAAAGCCCTTCCCTTAAGTCCAAGAAAGCAAGGAAAGTGTCTTGGCAAGCAAGAGGCAAGTTTAGATGCTGTTTTCCCTCTGGCCTGCACTAAAATCAAAGCATCCAATTTCTCAGAGAAGCGGAGTGACTTAAACACATCTGCACTCTCTAGTGGAAATTGTTCTGTCGGCAGCTTCTCAGATGTTCTCCTTATGAGCTCAGTAGGTCACAGCACGGGGCTAATAATGCCAAGGCTGCAGGTTCAACACCACTGGGGGCTATTTGCTTAAGAGTTGGACTTGATGACGAATTGGACCTTATCCCCCTCTGCAAGTCCCTTCCAACTCAGAGCATTCCATGATTCTGTGATTTGTATCACACTGCACATATATAAACTTATGTGTACGTCAAATACATGTTTTGTTTCAGTTACCCTTATTGTAGCATATGGACCTAGGATATTAAACTCGATTGAACTTACATTTTCCTTCAATGAATGTAAATCACTGCAGTCCTAGGAAGCACAGCATCAGTGTTTTACAGCCTTCCTGATGAAAGAACCTTACCAAGCTAATTTGGGGCTGTTGCATCTAGGTGTCCAATCCCTTTCTAAAAAGAGGTCACAAAATTACTCTGCATGTGATCAGACAAACTAGGTGAGTCATGTGTAAGACATTCCCTCAAGAATTCCTTTTCCCAGGCCTCCACCAACACCCAGAAGTTTGCAGCTGCATGGAAACAGAACTGTTTGTTCAGTTCCACTTGTTTCAAGTACTGTAACCCTCTGCTGTGAGTAGAGTTCCCTTTGGTCTCCAGCCTAAAGCTGTTTTACCAGCAAAGAGATCCTAAACACACTCTGCTTTATGAGACTGCAGAAAAGGTTGAGCTACTACAGATATTTATTAGGTGATTTACTACTATGTAGTGAATGCTGTGAGCATTTTGCTGCAAGGCTCACTTCAGTGTGGAATTCATCTGACAAAATATATGTGTCAGCAGGGTAAACCAGCCAGCTAACACAGGTCATAAGGATGGCACACAGGACGTGTTCATGTCTGTCCTCCAAAGAGAGCTTAGGGTGTGAGCAGAGATGTGCCTTTTGAAGTGTAGATGTTTGCAATTAGGTGAGCTCCTGGGGCTTGTCAATCCTACTGCTTAAAGCCTGACAGCCCCAGGCCACTCACTGAAGATCACCAGTTGTTCAGCCAGCAGTGGGGTAATGAGCACCCACCAAATATTGCTGAAATTACCAAAACAGGAATTTCAGGATTATTGATTCTTAATGATGACTGACAGGTTCCCTATTTAATTTTGTCAGTTCAGTCCCAAAAAGCTGTCAAAATTTATGTATGGCAGAATACTTGTAAATATGACAAATTCTTGAAGACCTGTCTGGCTCTCCAAAGTTAAAAGTATCAAAACTCAGCAATGAAGTTGCCTGGCCTTCAGCTAGTTTGTTCAAAGTAGTTGAGTACATTGAATTCCCAAATGGACCAAACAGGTGCCTGTCATTTCCCAGCATCTCCCAATCCCAGGAGACCACTGAAACTTCACCTCAGAGTTTAACCAATAAGGACTGATGACAAAGAAGTTGAGATTACCTGGGCTTCACAGGCAAGGTGAGT
The DNA here is from genome assembly GCF_001522545.3 of Parus major. Classification (NCBI taxonomy): domain Eukaryota; kingdom Metazoa; phylum Chordata; class Aves; order Passeriformes; family Paridae; genus Parus; species Parus major. The sequence continues at coordinate 67,150,273 of NC_031768.1, read as the reverse complement.
CACCCAACGTACTGCACCTGGCATAATGCAAACCAAATGTGCCCAAAGTCCTTTCCTGTCTCTGACCCTGTGTCAGCTCACTCAGCTGTGAGGTCTGATTTTTGACTGTTGCAACACTGACTAGTTAAGAACTAATTTTAACGTGAGGTACCTTCAGGTCACTCAACCAGATACATTTTTTCCCAGATGAAGTTTCCAGCAAGTGTATAAAGGTAAAGAAAGTGTTTCTTTAATTATTATATGAGTTTCTTACCTTGTTACATGAGTCCTGGAATATATACACTGAACAAAATCAACATACGGTCACTTTTGTGATCACCTTTTTAACAATATAGAGCAGCATTTGCCTTTGATATTCTTGCTTTGATCATGTTGGTCAGATATGCCAGATGTGGACAGGTGCAGGCAGTTTTGTGTGCAATACACAGAGATCTAGTCTTGCTCCCTGCCACAGAAAAATAACTAAACAGAAAATAAATCTGTCTAAGAAGGACCTCATTTTGTCATGAGACTTTTTTTACTATAAATACTCAGGTCCTACCACTGGCACTTGAAAAACATGACTTTTTGGAGTGTAAGAAGCACTCCTCTTCTTGCTATTGTTTTGAACACTGTTCCCTTTCCAGGATTGTCCTTTGAGGAAGATAAGAGCCAGGACTAGCAACCATTGTCAGTGACAAAGACCTCAAACACTCTGTTTTCAAACTCTGTTTCCAGATGTGACCCAAACAAACTGAATTTTGCGGTAAGAAAGGGGATTGCTTAAGCAGCCCCCCAGAAAAACCTGATATCATTTCCCAGATCCCCCAGATGAGACCTGAGAATGACAGGGTTTTTCTCACAACAGTACAATAACAGGAATTAAATAAAAATATGAAACCATACGACCAGATTTCTAATGCTCATTGCAAGGACACTATTTTGATGTCATTGATGTTTCCTTGTAGCGTTTTTCATCATCCTTTGTAGTCAATCATGTCACAGACTGCTAATTCATTTTTTTCAATCTGTGTGTTGTCTTCCTGTTTTCCATGTTGTAAGATTTTCTCAACAGGTATCTCAGGCATAAATGTCTCACTAGTTTTAAACCTGGGTTACTTGGAGATCTACACAAGTAGAAAAGGCTGTGAGCTCCCATTTTCTCCCTGCCTGTGAAAGCCTCATTCACCACCTGTGATGTGTTTGTTTCTGCAGCACCAGCACTGTGTCTGCTTATGCCATTGATTTAAAAAGAAAGGAACAGGCAGTGAAGTTGTGTCTGCAAATGACATTTCCCCTGTACTCAGCACTGGTGAGGGGCTGCACCTTGAATCCTGTGTTCAGTTTTGGGCTCCTCACTACATTATTTACCAGGGTTGTTTGTTTGGTTGTTTGGTTGTTTGTGGTTCTTTTGGGAGGGAAAATGTTTTATGAGGTTTGTTTGTTTGTTTGTTTCTGGTTTTTGTGGGTTTTTTTGGTTGTTTGGTTTTTTTGGAAGAGGGGAGCAAGTATTACTCTTGCATATTTTCATATTGATGTTGTTCAATATCCAAGTAACTTTTCATAGAACTTTTCATAGATGCCTAACAGTTGGATAAAACCTTTAACATCATAAAGTCCAACCATCAACCCAGCACCACCACCATGCTCACCATTAAACCATCTTAATATTTTTTCCTCCATGATCTTTTCTTTCTTTAAGACCTTCAAACATCTTAATGAAAGAATCACCCTTGTCAATCCTCCATGTCTTCAGGATCAAAATTGGGTTTCTTACAGGCATATCCCATGCTAGGAGTATCTTTACTATGTTTCTGCTAAACTAAAGAACATTCCTTAAGCTGCAAATTTGGTTAGAATTATCTATATCTATTTTTATCTCTCTTTTCTCAAAAGGTCTACTGGGACCTCATGATCTAAACTGGAAATCCTTGGATGCAACCAGCAGACACCTAACATCTCCTTTTAGAAAACTGAAATAGCATTTCGTACTTGGAAAATTTCCCATTCAGCTATCACTGTTATGACTGTAACAGAAAATTACATATATGGCAGAGCTTACGGTGTGTGGGAGGGAGATGTTAGCATTTTCCATTGCTCCCACCAAGGAACCAGCACCTGAAAAGTACAGTCTTGGTTTCTCTTAAAAGCTGTTTCTAACAGTACCAGGGGAAATACATTATTTGATTTTCTAGCAGAAAATTAAGGTTTTGCTGCTAGTCCTTTGGCTCAGGGCAAAGAAAATTAACGACTTTGTGTCTTTAATGATATACTGACTCAGCTGAGCTGAAGGCAGGCAGCTGCTGGCATCAGAGCTGGCACCAGCAGCCTTTGGTCCAGGCTCCACTGAATGAGCACTGAAGCAATGGAGGGAGGAGGAGCTGAAATACCTTTCCAGCCTTACTAGCTCCCATAGGAACCCACAGCAGGGAAAAGAAGGTCATAGCATGGATGGAAAACCTACAGTAACCATACAGAGAATGTAAATAATTTAATAAACACGGGGAGAAAGGGTTTGAGCTGTTCAATTTAGCCGTATTTCTCAGTCAATCAATGAATCTATTGCCTGTAAATGAAATACATTTATGAGTTAGCATCAAATATCACTATTTTTGCTATGTCTTGCTACTGGCAACTAAAAAAAACCCCTTTTCTTGTGCAGTTTCTGTAAAACTTACTTTACATTTCAAAGCAATGTAACTAAACCTAATCTTGGATTCTCTCAAAAGTTTACATTTGCATATTTCTTACGCTTACATATTGTGTTATCAAGCATGTAAAAACATCCTATTTTCTAACCATAATTTAATTTATGAAAATCAATGATAAACAGTACACTTGAGATTTTTCCTAAGAAGATCTGTAGTCAAATGTCTCTTATTGACTGAATATAATTAAATAATGCAAAAGTTTTATTTGATAAATTAATATATCTTTTTCTGTGAAGATAAAAATCCTTAATCTCTTTATTCCATTAGATCAAGCCACTTTTAAAGGTGTGACATTTTAAAAAATGTATAACCTCACCAAAGTTGAACCTCAAAGTGTTTCAGCTGTCTGTCTGAAAAATACCAGTTCTTTGCCAGCATGAACCTTTAGAGCTGCTTGTTTTTATGACTGGCATGAGTTGAGCAAAATTCTGCCTTCACTTTAGTTTATCAAGGAAAATTAAACCAGTTTAAGTATAATCTAGAATATGCAAATATAGACTGCAATGTAAAATCTCCACCTAGTGGTCTCTGTTTATCTTGGTACACAAATTACACATCAGAAATGCCAATATATCAGCCTATTATTGCTGAGATGACTGGTGAGTTAAGCCATAAATAGAGACAAATAACACCAAATAACAGGGTATAATTTGCTTTATTTGGTATTTACGTTCATATTCAAAACTAAGTAATAAATTTAGGCTATTTTTTTTAATAAACAGATAAAGGAAAGTCAGAATAAAAGACTAGCTCAGACTTTAAGCTCCCTCCTGCAAAACTATTACACAACACATAAATAAAACCACTTTCCTTATTGTTTTCCAGGGATGTTGGAGGCAATCACATTAATGCCTTTACTAATCTCACCTTCCTGGAATGTGATGTGCTCACTGTACTGTAAGAAATAGGATGTATTCAAATAAGGCAACAAAACCCTTTTGAATATGTGTGGCTCTCAGTCCTCAACATAGGATTTGTCTCAATGTATAAAGCCTCATCAGGACAGCTGTGCTATTGTCAAGGAATTATTCTTTACGATTAATTGCATTATTGTATGCGTAGTCACATGGCACATTTTGGCAATTGTCACAATCACTTGTTTCAACAAACTGAATAAGAAACAAGCCTACTGTATTATTTTTGCCTTGTGATCAGATCATGAGCACCAGGGTGCTTTTTAAACTCCACTAAATCCTGGGACTTGCAATCTGATCACGAAGCAGACACAATATAGTATGCCTGTACTTCAGCATACAGATATTTTCTCTTGTTGAATCAATTCCTCTTTCAGAATGGGCTTCCCCTTTGCTGGAAACCCAAGCAAAATATTCACATGAAAATATATTGGTTTTATTAATTAAAATATAAATAATTTAGTATCTTGCATAGGGTATCAATTTTTATATATGTATATTCAGCTATGTCTCATATAACACACAGGACAAGAAAAGGAAGATCATGAACATGAATAGATATTCTACACCTTAAGAAATGCAAAATGCTCATTGGTGTTATTCATGTGGTATCATCTTACCAGTGAGGAACAGGAATTGGGGCTGCATCAATCACAGTGACAGAAGAAGCAAAACATGTTAAATTTGTACATGTAGCAGTTCTCTGTGAATAAGAAATCCCAGAGTCTTTAATTTAAAAAAAAATAAAAAAAAATCCATATTTCTCTTTTACTTTGTAATTTGTTTTTAATTAAAACTAAGGAAAATTTTACTTGAACAACTACTTAGTCTTGTGTAGTTTTCTTTTGCAGTGACTACAGTAAAACACCTTGCTGCAGCTTGAAAAAATTAACCAGGTCCTGTGTAATTTCTAAAACTAGGGGAAAAAAGCACCAAGCAGTAATATTGAAACGCAAAATTAACTCTCAGTAATAAATTGAATCATTAGGTACTTGCTGTAATACATATTTTATTTTACAGGTTTCTTCTTGGAAAGCAAATTCACTTGCTACCTGCAAATACCTTTTTGTCACTAAAAGATTTGGGGGGATTTTGAGCTTTCTGAAATCTCTTTTTAAATTATGGAGTGTGAGCTCTTCTGTGCCTGCAGTCTGTGAATGTACTGCACCTTTGCTGCCAGAGGTGAGGCAGGAGGCTGAGCAGAATCAAAGGCAGAAGGACAGAAAGTGAGATGGCAAGAGGGAGCTGCAGGCAGGGCTTAGGGGAGAGGGGAAATTTATTTCAAAATTTTGTGTGGTTTACAACAGGCAGAGATTATGGGCTGAAAAACAAGGCTTCCCCCTGTCCTGGTGACTGTCAGCATCCCTCCCTTATGGGCATGTGAGAGCCCAGCTTCACCTGGGTCCCATGGAGTTGATAGGATGTTTTTCATTTGCTTTGTCTCTCACACACTGAGGATACCCACGTGTTGGAACCCTGGACATGGAGAATTTCATGCTTTCTGTGCTGACAGGCACAGACCCACAAGAAAACACTCTGTTTGACCTGAGGCCATGGAAAAAGGCTTCCAAACTTAATAGATACAACTGAAACTGTGAGTGTGTAGTTTAAACAGAAATGTGTTGTATCATTTGGTGGAAAACTTTAAGGTTTTAGAATATAGTAATACATATATGACAAGATGGAGTTTTTAGGGCATTAACCTGCCTTGTTCCTGCACCCCCCTCTTCGTGTATTTTAGTAATATCGGGTGACTGGATAGAAAAGTACGCAGTGCGGAACACGGGTGGTTAGTTATTGGGTTAAAAGTAAAAATAAATTAGTTGGAATTTCATAATTGGATAGCTTATGCTTAAAAGTCCTTGTGGACAGAGCCCTAGGTCACCATTTGTTAGATCAGTGTGTAGAAGTGCTCACTGTCTGTGAGAATGTAATATCGATAAGAAAAAATAAACATCCTAAGTTCGAAGGCGAAAGCCGTCTCTCTGCTTGTTAATCCCAACTCTGGGGAAAAGAAGTGGTCACTTTTACACCCATGGCCAACGTGAAGTCCATGGAAGGATTGCTAGGGCAGCATCTCTGTGCTTTGGGGGTGAACCAGCCTGTCCCAGGAACTGCCTGGGGAACTGAGACACCTAGTGCAAGATCTGAGACCTTCACCAGCCCTGGGAACAAGCGTGTGTGCGTTAGGCTCATCAGCATACAAGTAGTCACGCTGCGTCTGGGTTTTGGTTACCTCTTGATCTGGCGTGATGTGTTTAGGCAGGAACATAAAACAGCTGAAGAAAACGAGGAAGCTGAAAAGAGAAGGGAAAACTTGAAGGAGAGGGAGAGCTGTTAGTGACTGCAGTGACATGAATGATTGAAACTGGCTGTGGAAGGAGAGTGGAAGGAGCTGATGTTATTTGTTGAAGACACTGGCTTGCTGGCATAATGAAAACTTGTTCACTAATACCGGTCTTCAGAGGTGAATTTACTTTGGGAGTTTTAATTTCTTTTTTCCTTTATTTTTCCTTGTTCTTCCTATATTAAATGTGAAAGCTTCACATCTATGTAATTAGGCTTTGATTCATCTCACCTCTTAGCAATTATTAGGTTCATAAATTATAGAGAGACCCTCAGGCAACCAGGTTCCCAGATTAGATACCTCAGCTGAATTAGTTATGATGAATCAGAGCTGAAATGATCCATGTTTAGCAATTGCCAAACATCAGTGCTTGTACCAACTGGCTTCAAAGTGACTTATGGATAAAATCAGAGAAAGGAAGCATGGGATGAACTGAAGTGATAGTAAAACCTAATTTTGCAGCTATTAAAATTTTAATATAGCATGCTTCCTCACCTATAAGGAGAAAATCTCAGTACTTAGAGTACCTAAAGCTGGTGTAGTTAAAGTGATGGGTGGAATACTAAGGGTAAACCTGACTGATTTTGTTCTCTCAAAGGGATCTCTCCAGCAACATGATTAGAGATTCACCATGCTATTTGTTTAAAGATATGAAGTATTTACAAAAGCTGTGAGTTATAAATGAGAATCCCACCTGAATGTGAAAATGTACTAATTTACCATGTCTTTTTCATGAAATAAGTATTTTTTGTAAGTAAAACCTGAAACATTTTACTAGCATAGTACATTAAATTAAATCCTTTTATTTCCTTGAGAAATACCAATCAAATACTAAAGGTGTGTGAAGCATTGATAGCTGTTCTATAAGATGCTGAATGAACTTCTAATTTTTCTTCCTTCAATACACTAAGGTGGCAGGCCAGAATACAAAATTACAGCCATACAGTTTGCTCAGTTTTACTGCTATTCACAAATGATAAGCCTAGGAGCAAGCAAAACAAATTAAGAACAAATTATGCAAGTACAGCTAGGGCACTGGGGCACTTCAGGACATCAATAAATGGTGACAAGTATTTTAGAATGTCTAGAAAATCTTTTCTGAGGGAGTTTATAGAACACTCACTTCTTGGGGCTAAGGATTCAGCCACATTTTGATATTTAACTTAGCATTTTAAAAAAAGCTTGAATTCTTAAGATTTCTTATTTCCTCTTTAATTTGCAAAGAATCACCCTCATTTAAAAGTCCATCTCATCATTTCATTGGATTCAAGGCTGAAAAACAAGCCAGAACCATATTTTTTAAAAATGTCACTGCCGTATGGCTTTTTCTTAAAAAGCTGTCCAAAAGGAGAACCAAATGTTATTTTTAAATTCACATTATTTTTGCGTTAAGGAAAAGGAAAACATCCTGAATTAATCTGAATGATTAATCTGAACAGGTTTTCTGCAACTCACTGTTTGGTGTTTTTCTCTTCTGCTATCCAGTGAAACCACTGTGAGGAAGCCAAAAGAGAGCAATACTCATTTCCTTCCTGCAGACTCTTATGTGTGCCCAAGGGTAGCCAGGAGATCTGTGTGTCAATACAGTAAGGGCAAAACAGGCCAGGTGTCCTGTGCTATTTGACATCCCTACCCCATCCCCATTCCAGAAAATCTTTGGTCTCTCATGGCTCCTGTGTTGTGTCTGCCAGCCCACATGGGTGTCTCAGTTACCCCAGGACGTGCCAGAAAATACCTGATGGAGTGTTAGTCTGGAGAGCCACACTGCAACCCAAAAGGTAGTCCAGGTTGAATAAGCCTTTTTACAGACTCCCGTGGCTGTGTTCACCTCTGCCTGATCCAGCTGCCCATGTACAGGAGCCTGGAGCCATTGGAGATGCCTGTAGGTATCCACCCCTCTGGACTGTCCCCTGCTAATCCTTAAGGCCACAGGCCCCTCACACCTCTTGTGTCTTATCAGACAGCTCTACATGGGCGCCTCAAATGGGTGTTTCCAGGACACCTCAATTGTTTTTTGATGGATAACTGAGTCACTAATGCAGCAGCTGGGCCAGAACGATTTCCTTTTACATTCTTTGCAGACTTGCCTTACAGCTCTGCATTTCATTATTAGTCACAGAATTAAATGCATCAAGTTTCAGTATTCTAGTCCATAAGCCAATGTAGGAACAAGGCAGCAATCATAAGACAGGACATTGTTTTAAACCATGGAAGGAGAAGTGCTCTGCTGCCATACAAACTTCAACCAGCGAGGGAAAGTGTAGCTATTTCAATCTGAGAGCACATTAACGTGACAGATTTGGTACTGCCAATGTAATAGTACCACCTGCCTGCCTGTCAAAATGATTGCCTGATCTACATTTCCAGGCGAGAATATGCAGAGCAGAAACAAAGAATGTAAGACAGACATAATGTCACCCCCGAAATCTAACTGGGCTAGAATTAACCAGAACAAAGTGATTCGGTAATCATTCATTTTTTCCAGAAGCACCGCTGACAGGATGACAGGCATTTCATTTCATGGGATAGACAGTATATAATCCAAAAAAAAAAGAGTTTAAAGTCAAAAATCTTGGGGGGAAAAATGTCTGTTGGCTCAGGTCAGGACAAAAACCAAACCAAATCCTCAAATAAAATTTTAAATTCCTGTCAAAAAGAATCTCCCCTGTGTCTTCCTAGAAGTGAAACAGACAATAGAGCAGGGAATAGCTGGGGAAAGAACATCTACTAGGTTCTATGGAAATACAGGAATCTCTGATCCTGGATTAGGTATCAAAGGGATGTCTGCCCTAGCACCAAGGCCCTGGAGTTTGCAACTCAGGATTTAATCTTTTCCTGTAACAGACATGAGCACTCTTCTGTCTTATTCATAGAATTGTAGGATGGTTTGGGATGGAAGGAAACTTTAAAGCTCATCTAGTCCAACCCCTGCAATAAGAAGGGACATCTTCTACTAGATCAGGTTGTTCAGAGTCCTGTCTAGGCTGACCTTGAATGTTTCCAGGGATGGGGAATCAACCACATCTCTGGGCAGCCTTGATACAGCAATAGCAATAACATTGTTAATTATATAGTTGTATGTTATATAGTGCTGGTCCTAAGTCCTGGATAGATGCTCCACCCACATTGTCACATCTGTCAGGAGGATCCCTGCACTACTGTCTCTGATACTCTTCAGAAATCATTGTTTTTCTCCTTTCATTAAAGTAATTTCAAAGTGACACAAGCCAAGTATCTTTTATGAAAGTACATCACTTGTCTTGGTTATTTTTCTTTGTGGTTCAGTTGTGATGTCTCTCTTCTCTAAAACATGATCAAAGGATGTTTTCTACACAGTCTCTTGCCATTGCTGTGAACCAATTTCAGGTTATACCAGCTGAATCATATGAATACCATGGGGTTTGTTTTTCATGTTCCTAGAGCCCCATTGACAGGAATTCAGTACCTGTCACTCTTCTGTTAATTCACACACCTTTCCCTGAAATATCATCTGTGCACATATTGTACCAAATCCCTTGAAATGCTAATGTCCTGCAGATGAGGTGAAATTTATACAATACAGTCCAAATATGCCAGTATCTACACCAAGTGTCTCCTACAATGGACTCACTCACAGGTTTCTGTCACCATTTTTCCCTTGGTGAGGTAGCTACCCTTGGCTTTGAATATGCCAGAAGTTTCTCCTCCTGTTTGGATCACAACTAACAAAATAAATGATTTCCATAGCTTTTTCTTTTTTTTTTTTTTCTTTCCCCCCTCCCCAGTATAGCCAAATTGTGTGAAAGAAGGAAGTTTTGTCACTGTTTCTGGCCCTGCTGGGTTTACTAATCCTCCAGCACATGCACTCCTGACACTGAATTTGTGGACTGAAGGTCTAGTGGGATGCTGCAGAATGAAGCTTGGCTTTCAGACACTTCAGGAAATGCTTGCTGAATATACTCAGTACACAAAGTGTTCTTTCACAGCAGTATCACCATTAGGTTTTTTATAAAGTTGAGCACTTTTAAGGCTGTCAGTGCCAGTGCTGGTTTTGCTTGCATGTTTGTAATTTTATACAAACCTTTCTTGTCTTGTGTCTTCCTCTCTTCTGATTCTGATAGCAGAAACTGCCTTTTATCTCTGCCTGTTCTGGGCTTATTCGTGCTTTCAGTTCTGTGACTCCTTTGTTAGTTGGAAGGCCCTCTGGCCAAGGTTTACAATAAGATTTTAAACCACACTGCTTAGCACCCAGGGAAAGAGACAAAATCCTGTGCAATCACTTCTTGTGCTTCCCTTAATGGATATCGCATCATTTTGGAATGGCATAACCACAAAGGGAGTTCAGGCTAAATGCATCTCCCTGCAACACAATCTTCCAGTAAAAAGCTGAGTGTGATAAACAATCATAGGATCATTCCCGCTGAATATAGTCAGGGATTTTTCCAGAAGTTAGTTTCTTTAAAACCTATCATCTAAGAAAAGGTTGTTTGTGTAATTAAAAATTTGATAACTACAAAACCCCCTGCTTCATATACTTAATTTACAGATCATGACTTCTACATATTTTACAGATACCTGGAAATGATTGAGCTGTTAGATGTTAGATGAAGAATTTTTCAACCTCTTGTACATGTATATCTGCAAAATAAAAGGGGGTGGGAGGCCTATACAAAAATGTCCAAAACCATCCCAGGGTGTTGCTTTTCCATATTAATTTCTGAAAAATAGATGAAATATTTCGCTGTTTTACAGAGATCCTCATTTTTTTCCCTCATTTCTACATTTTATCACATTACTTTTTGTTTCTGGCTAAAGTGGAATAATTAAAACTGCTTGCTTGGATGTTACTGTAGCCTTAAGCTTAGCAGGCAGAAGTAGAATACTTCATTCACATGTTCCCAAAAGTGGGAACAGTGAGTTAAGAAACACAAAAGTGATTATATTTTTGGACATTAATAAAAGCCATCTATGTTCATAGAAAAGATAGGATGTGTGCTAAATAGACATCTTAATTAGCTGCCATGAAGCCTGTTTTTTTACCTTCACAATATGTCACAGCTACAGTGACAGTAACACCAGGTGATTCCGAACTACAACCCCTGAGTTGTGGCAAAGGGCTTTGTGAGTGTCACTCACACCTCCAAACAGTTCAGGCCAACCAGGATAAATACTCAAATACTTCTTGCCTGTCTATAAGGCTGAATTGTCCTCCTTGATGAAAAATCTTTCAGCTTAATTTTTCCTTCTGATTTTGGTCTTTTAGTCTAGAATAATTCTCAAATACTTATATTTGCTTATTCTAATCCATGAATGTAAGCATCTCAGTAAGACCAGATAAACATCCTTACCAGGTTTGTGAAAACAAAAACATATGCCAGCTCTGACTACTGAATATTAGAGTGACCTGAAGGAAATCACTGGTGACTGCAGCCACCACTAGCAGCACTGTTACCAGGGACTGAAAGGACATGAACTGCCCCCAAATGCCTAAGTGATGCCTCCTTTGATTTATATCTCATAACATATTATGATATGATATGATATGATATGATATTATCATAACATTAGTATCTCATAACATGCCCCTTATATGCACTAGGAACTCTTTTGTTAAAATTTTGTCTCTGATTGCTGTATGTCCCTTCCAACTGAAGTAATCTATTCTCTTTCTAGCCTAGTCTAGTCTATCTCCCTTTTTTTTGGCACAGGAGTTAGTAAGTGCTTCTGTTGTTTTTGAATGGTATATTTCAAAATGTGATATTTCCAAGTGATTGCACCATATCCTGTCCAGCAGTTGTTCCCAAATAAAGAATAATAGAGCCAATAGAAATGGGGGTCCAAATTCATACTTGCTGAGGCTAAATCCTACTTCCTTGCAAGCTTATGGTGCAATAGTTTGACACTGTTGTTGGGCAATTAACCCTTTAAAAGCATTATTATTTCCCCTCTCTTTGTTCAAATTAGTCAAACCTGTCTGTAAACTATGCTCACTGACTGCTTGTTAACTTCACACAGGAAAAATTTAATCTTGCATGACTTCAGGGGTTTACAGTGCAGATGTCTATGAAATGGTCACTTTCCTCTCTTTATAGTCAATGAGTTGTACAATTTGCCTAATTCTGAAGAAGACATCCAAAGCAGGCCTAGTGAGTCATGTCCCAAAATCATCTGTTGACTTCACTGGCTATAAAGACAGATGAAGCATGACTGGCTCAGACCTTCAGCTTTGCAAATGACCAAAGACTGGTAAAATTAATTCATTGCTTATAGATATGAAGAGCTGAATCCAAAGCAAGACATCAAAGGTCTCCTGTGTTTTTATTATATAGTGCCATGTATATATTGTACAGTGCCATTGGCCTGACAGGTCTCACACACTCTGCCTGAGATCCTTTCAGCTTTTTTCTGGCTGGAATTCTGCCACTGCAGTATCTCTAACCTGAGGAGTGCCCAGACACTGTTGCAGTTCTCTCCAGGTCTGGCTGCTTGTCTGTCAAATATTGCAGTGATTCAATATTCTGCTGCAAAAGTCCTTGTGCTGGCCAGAGCCAGGGAACTTGGCCCCAGATCATCACATGCTCACAAAAGACCCACTAGGCAACACTTCCACTCCTATATCCTCATACCAGTTTTCATTCTGTCATTTGTAATAAGGAGGTTTGTAGCTACATAGCAAATGAATTCTGATGCCACAAACACAGGGCTAAATTATTTGTTTGGCTAAACATGTAAGTACATTTTTGATAGAGCATTTAATTGCCATTTTTCAGTAAACTGTAAAATCTATTTCTTAAATAGGTCCTGATTGTCTAATGCGGGTATATTTGTTCTTTGTTAGAGTTTTTGATATTAAATACTGTGGGCAGCATAAAAATAAAATTGTAGATGAAAACTTCACCATGCCATATCATGGGGTTCATTGCATGCAGTCCTGCTGTTGATATATCTGACACTGGATGTGCATTTTATGTTTGTCTTTCCCTTCAGTTAAATCCATCCTGGAAAGTAGCAGACAATAGTGATTTTTATATCTGTATGGATTGACAGATTGTTTGTTCCAATCCATATTTCTAAGCAAGAGCCTGTTTTTAGGTTGTGGTGGGCTGACCCTGGCATGTGTCAAAGCTGCTCTATCTCTCCCCTTCTCAGCTGGGCAGAGTGATACCAGTCAGCCATTACCATTATGGGCAAAACAGGTTTGATTTGGGGAAATTACCTGAATTTATAGCAAATCAAACCAGAATAGGATAATGAGAAATAAACCCAAACCTTAAAAATATCTTTCCTGTATCCCTACTTTCCAGATTCAACTTTATGGCAAATTTTCTCTCCCTCCTCCCCTCTTCCCCTCAGGGGGACAGAGAACAGAGGCTGTGCTCAGTTCATCCCATATTGTCTACATGCTACTTCCTCCTCATGGTGAGGACTCCTCACACTCCTCCTCTGCTTCAGCATGTGATCCCTTCTACAGGAGACAGTCCTCCATGGGTTCTTCCCACAGGCTGCTATTATTCACAAATTGCTCCAGCATGGAGCCTTTCCATGGGGTGCAATCCTTCAGGAACAGGCTGCTCCAGTGTGGGTCCCCAGAGGGGTCACAAGTCCTGCCAGCAAAACCTCCTCCAGCATGGGCTTCTCTCTCCACAGGGTCACAGGTCTCTGCTAAGAGCCTGCTCCAGCATGGGCTTTCCACAGGGTCACAGTCTCCTTTGGGAATCCACCTGCTCTGGTATGAGATCTTCCAGGGGCCACAATGAGTATCTGCTCTACGATGGACCTTCATGGGCTACAGGGCAACATCTGCTTCAACATGGTGCTCCCCATGGGCTGCAAGGGAATCTCTGTTCTGGCACCTTCTTCACCGACCTTGGTGTCTGCAGGGCTGCTTCACATATTTTAATTCTTCTCTCTTCTATTGTTCTTCCATTTTTTGCCTCCTTAAATACTGTTGTCCCAGAGCTGCTGCCACAGTTCCTGATGGGCTCGGCCTTGATGAGCAGCAGGTCCATCCTGGAGCTGGCTGGTATTGGCTCTATCAGACACAGAGGAAGCTTCTGGCAGCTTCTCACACAAGGCATCCCTGTAGCCCCCCTACTGCTAAATCCTTGCCACACAAAGTCAATACACAGGTGCTTGGATCTTGACATAAATGGCTCTTTCAATGGCTCTCAGCTACCTATCACAGTTCTCCACTCCAGGGCGTTGCCATTTGGTGAACAGTGAAAGCCTTGCTCTGAAACCCAGCACAATGTGATTAAAATTCAAGTTTCACAGCTTGTGCCACACATGTTCTTCCATCAATACTTTGGGACAGACAATACAGAACCAAGGAAACCAGTCTGGAGAGAACGTTCACCTCGATCAGTTTGCCACGATGCCGGGGAATATGTTGGTTTTTCCACACTATGGGAGAGATCTGCAGGTGGGTTCTGCTTCAGGTTTACTGCAGCATTTCTAGATGGGAGACCAGATCTCTGTGGAATCACGAGCCCACCCATGCTGTGCATTAATTGTGTTTCTATAGTAACTTCTTACAACTTATTCACATCTTGCTGTGTAACAGATGGGAACACATGATATATGATATATAAGCAGGCTGTATGACAGCAGACAATATCGAGGAGCTGTTTTGAACATAAAATCGGTATCTTTGTACTACAGATACATTAAAATTATAACAAAATAATGGAAAAGAATGAAAAAGAAAAGTGGTTGGAAGAAAGGGATGAAAGATGATTTCAATGTTCTTTGTTCTGAATCTTTTTTCCCCACATGTGTGACCTGGCTAGCCTCCATCATCACTGTGATTTCACAGGTTAGCATGGTTTATTTTGTTCCATGCAAAAAAAAAAAAGCCCTTCAGGAATCAGAGTTAAGGAATCACATACACAGGGATGTTGCAGTTAACAATTCATATTTTTTTCAATAGTATTCACTGATGCCATCTGCTGGAATAATGCAATTGTCATTGAAATCTTCTCCTCATTCCAGGTGGAAATTCCAAGTAATGCTCTGTGTGTATGATTTCCTTTGTTGAAGATTCAATTTAGGCCAAATAAATTCTGCCAGAGGAACTCCAGTTAACCATTGGTGAAGACTAAGTATTGCTCAAAATATTTGACATTGTCTACATTCAGAAATTGGCAAAACCAGCAAATATGTGTCTACAATTGATCTCCCTTCCCCAGAGAGTCAGTTTATCATAATCTTCATATAACATATATAGATTAAGGGAAAGGATCTTTGTCTCATTTGGTCTGTACCACCTATTTCAGGATACATCTTTGTGGTGAGATGTTTCTCCCAGAGCTGGAAGTCTTTGGTGGGAAAAACCCAGAACAATCTATGCAATGTGTAAATCTATATTAATCTTGTAGGATTAAAGCCATACATGATCTCTGCAGAGTGGTGAATGTCTCTTTGTGCATATAAAGTCACTACTCAGTACTTGCAACACTGCAAGACCTGAGCAGTGTTATTACTATATTTTAAGGCACTAAAAGTCAAGTGAAACTTCCTGTGTAAGCAACAGAGCCCAGACTGAAATAAGAATTAAATAATGAAGCTCTCAGAACAACCCTTGAAAGCAGTCAATTCAGTTTTCATTGCACCAGGTTTTATGAAGCATAGGCATCTGGGCAGCATGGGCAAACACATGCTTATGGGGAGTATTTATGGCACTGAGACACTTGTAGGGAAGAACAAGGCTCTGTTATTACCTATGTTTTCATAACCACCGTAGCTATATATTGACTTTATTGCATATGAGTTGCTGACCTGTTATAACCAGAAGAATCAAGCTCTTAGAGAGAGAATAAAGCAAAACTTTCAGCAAACTTTTTTGTTTTAATATTTCATAAAGATTCAGAAAATTTTTCAGAAGCTCTAATTCATAAATCATTCTGAATTGTCATCAAAGGGGTTTGGAACAATGAAGAAGATCCAGAATTGGAGAAAAAAAAAAGTGTGTGGGAAATTCACTGAAAAGGAGGAGCCTGAAGAGTTAACATTTCAGAGCTGAGATGGTGGGACTGAGTGTGTGCTTCAGGCCCACCCAGACTCCAAAATATGATGGATATATTTGAACCACCGTGAAAGCAGGAAGTGAATAATAAGGTCATTTTACTGTGGCAATGAGCCCAACTGTGAAGTTTTTACCCAAGTATTCACACAGTGCAGACTTTAGCGTGGGATTCTGCCTGAAGGTATCTTTATTTCCATTTAGGTAGCAGAAGAGTCTCTCAGATAGTGACATGGTTGACCTACTTTCCAGTACTGACCAACTCACTGGGTGTCTTAATTTGCTAGACACTGTCCTACTTGTTCTGCACAGTCCCTGGAATTCAGCATGTGCCTGGTGACAGCAGAGCAGGAGTCCAGGGGCAGAGGAGCCAGAGCAGCTTGATGGTTTGTATCAGTGGCTTCTCCGCCTGTATCTGTGCAGGTGAAATTGGGTCTGGCTGTTGTAGGTGCCATAGGAAATGTCCTACTTCAGACACACCAGGACTTTGGATCCAACCACGCTAGCACAATGGATGGGAACGCAGTCCCACTGTTGCTATTGCAGAAGGGGTGATCACGTCCTGGGGCAAAAGTTGAAGGCCAGGACCCCAGTGAGGCTGCTGTGCCACCTAAAATATGTGTTGCCTCTGCAAACAGATGTGCAGGCAGCTAGCTATCATCCAGACTTCACGTGCCTGCCTTGAAGAGGCAATTTCCTCCCCTGCAGCCTCTCCTGACATACAAACTGCTGCACCTCAGTAGCAAACCATGTGCATTGCACTGGCTAAATAGTGGGGATGGGGTGGAAAACTGGCCTTGACTACTCCACTCCAGGCACTTCCCTAGGATAATGTAGATACAGTCTGCCATGTCTTCCTCTCCCTGACAAAATCTTCACTTAAAACTCACTTTCTCTTGAACTCTGGGATAAAGTAAAAATTGATCTTTATCCAACCTTGTCTGCCCACCCAGATTTCATTTATAAAGAATGAAACAGGGGGACACTTTTCCACATTAATTTTCAAGCTGTTCCATCAGATTAATATTTAAAGTATGTCATTTATTAAAATAAACAAATTAATTCCAATTTGTCTTTTTTGGGATTCCATGCGCAGTAACTGAACTGCCTATGACTATGAAAGAAGAAAAAGGCTATCCTTTTTCTGACTAAAATATCTCAAACTCAAAGTCTCATGGTAAATTCTTAAAAGCTAGTTGATCTTTTCAACACTCCTATTTTTTTTATGCTGTACACCCTGATGGCCCTGTCATCCTCTGATAAGTTGCAAAAAATTAAAGACAGATTGTTAAAAAGCAATAAAGGAGAAATTATGCAAAGAATAGAGATTACAGAATCACAGAACCAAAGAGAAATTTATGTTGGAAGGCACCTCTGGAGATCTAATCCAAAATCTGAACTCAAGCTGGATCAACTAGCAGGTCTTCCAGGATCACGTTCATCTCGGTTTTGAGTATCTCTCTATGAAGATGTCACAACATCTCTGGGTTGCCTCTTACAGTGTTTGACAACCGTGCAGTAAAGAATTTTTATTTCACTTACACTTATACAGAATTTCCTGTATTTAAATTTGTTCCCATGGTCTCCTGTCCTGGCATCGAACATGACAGAGAAAAGTCTGTCTCTCTCTTCTTTGCTCCTGCCCAGCAGGTATTGAAACACATTCTGATTCTGTGATTTCAAAATCCTGACTGAGCCTTCCCTTCCCTTCCCTTCCCTTCCCTTCCCTTCCCTTCCCTTCCCTTCCCTTCCCTTCCCTT
>NC_031768.1:66797274-66798637 GCF_001522545.3 Parus major | reverse complement strand
CTGAAAATTTATTTGTATGTAATAGTTCTGGTTGGGCTGATGTAGTCTGTATTGGACAATGAGGTAGTTCAGGACTGAATGAAGACAGGGCAGCATCCTGGTTACAATGTATTAGCAAGTTGAGAAAGCTTGAGGGGACTTTCTGGAAGGTTTAAACTCCTAGTTACAATGTCTTGGCTAACAGTCGGTGAAGTGTTTCTTACACCAGACAAAGCCGTGGGTATATTTCAGCAGATCTGTTAAGTGTGATTTGTGTTTTTTAAATCATAAGCCTCTAAACACTTACATGCGGTCCTAATGCGTCAGGAGAAAGTCATTCTCTCAGTGGGTGGTCGGGCCGTGGAACAGGCTCCCCAGGGAAGTGGTCACAGCCTGACAGACTTCAAGAGCCTGGACAATCCTCTCAGGCACACAGTGTGATTCTTGGAGTGTCCTGTGCAGGGCCAGGAGTTGGACTCCATGATCCTCGTGGGTCCCTTCCAACTCATTCTATGATTCTACAATAAATGAAGCCTTCTAGCTGAAGCGGTGAGAAGCCACATTGCTTTTCTGTTTGCATTTTCCTGTAAGGGCACCCCTCAAACTCTTGAGCTGGTTGAAGCAGGAGCAAAGGGCTAGATGAGTGACTTATGCTACTTTTTCTGCTATTTCTCCGCAGGCAAGCGACTTTATTTCTTATTTTTCACAACAATCCTTTAATAATTCGTCGTTTTGGGGAAGTTCTTGCCTCAGTCACCCGCAGAGCGCGCACCAGCGGGAGCCGGCCCGGGCCCACCCTCAGCCCCTCTCGGGCCGGGCCGCGGGCTGTGGGTGCTGCCCGCGCGGGCCGGCAGGGGGCGCTGCTGCCCCGCGCTGGCCGCGCTCGCTCCCCTCGGCGGTTCTATTGGAGCAGCCGGAGACGAGTTGGCGCCATTTTGAAGCCGGCAGGGGGACCGGGGCGAGCTGCGGAAGGGGAGGGGGCTGGCGGCGATTGGCTGCGGCGGCGGCGGCGGCAGCGCCTCTCCGAGCCCGGAGCGGCGGCAGCGCGGAGCGGACCCGCCTGCGACCAGCGAGGCGAGGCGGCTGCGGCGGGGTAAGGAGCGCGGCACCTCGGCCGCGGATACCCCCACCCTGTCCCCGCTCCATTTTCCCTTCCCGGGGGCGTGGGGGGCGCCCGCCCGGACCGAGCTCCGCGGCCAGCTCTGGAGGAGGACGGGGAGTGGAGGGGGAGCGGGAGTGCAGAGCTCCCCATGGCCCGTGGTGGAGCTCCCCCTTCCCATCCCCCTCGCCCCTCCGCGGGGCTGCTCCCCTCCCCCCTTTTCCGTGGCTGCCGTCAAATACTAAATTTTCACCCCCTTCCCGCCCGGCACCCCGGGCGATGGGG